>NC_053390.1:45462174-45569674 GCF_905171765.1 Bufo bufo
GGTGCCGGGGCCTAAATGTGTGACAGTGGCCTGTTCCAGTGGTGGGTGACGTGAAGCCTGATTCTCTGCTATGACATGAATACAGATTCTGCACTGACATAGGGCCAGATTCTCTGTTACGGGACTTCTCTCCTCTGCCTGGGTGCCTGGGCCTAAATGTGTGACAGTGGCCTGTTCCAGTGGTGGGTGACGTGAAGCCTGATTCTCTGCTATGACATGAATACAGATTCTGCGCTGACATAAGGCCAGATTCTCTGTTACGGGACTTCTCTCCTCTGCCTGGGTGCCTGGGCCTAAATGTGTGACAGTGGCCTGTTCCAGTGGTGGGTGACGTGAAGCCTGATTCTCTGCTATGACATGAATACAGATTCTGCGCTGACATAAGGCCAGATTCTCTGTTACGGGACCGCTCTCCTCTGTCTGGGTGCCGGGGCCTAAATGTGTGACAGTGGCCTGTTCCAGTGGTGGGTGACGTGAAGCCTGATTCTCTGCTATGACATGAATACAGATTCTGCGCTGACATAAGGCCAGATTCTCTGTTACGGGACCTCTCTCCTCTTCCTGGGTGCCTGGGCCTAAATGTGTGACAGTGGCCTGTTCCAGTGGTGGGTGACGTGAAGCCTGATTCTCTGCTATGACATGAATACAGATTCTGCGCTGACATAAGGCCAGATTCTCTGTTACGGGACCGCTCTCCTCTGTCTGGGTGCCGGGGCCTAAATGTGTGACAGTGGCCTGTTCCAGTGGTGGGTGACGTGAAGCCTGATTCTCTGCTATGACATGAATACAGATTCTGCACTGACATAGGGCCAGATTCTCTGTTACGGGACTTCTCTCCTCTGCCTGGGTGCCTGGGCCTAAATGTGTGACAGTGGCCTGTTCCAGTGGTGGGTGACGTGAAGCCTGATTCTCTGCTATGACATGAATACAGATTCTGCGCTGACATAAGGCCAGATTCTCTGTTACGGGACCTCTCTCCTCTGCCTGGGTGCCTGGGCCTAAATGTGTAACAGTGGCCTGTTCCAGTGGTGGGTGACGTGAAGCCTGATTCTCTGCTATGACATGAATACAGATTCTGCGCTGACATAAGGCCAGATTCTCTGTTACGGGACCGCACTCTTCTGTCTGGGTGCCGGGGCCTAAATGTGTGACAGTGGCCTGTTCCAGTGGTGGGTGACGTGAAGCCTGATTCTCTGCTATGACATGAATACAGATTCTGCGCTGACATAAGGCCAGATTCTCTGTTACGGGACCTCTCTCCTCTGCCTGGGTGCCTGGGCCTAAATGTGTGACAGTGGCCTGTTCCAGTGGTGGGTGACGTGAAGCCTGATTCTCTGCTATGACATGAATACAGATTCTGCGCTGACATAAGGCCAGATTCTCTGTTACGGGACCGCTCTCCTCTGTCTGGGTGCCGGGGCCTAAATGTGTGACAGTGGCCTGTTCCAGTGGTGGGTGACGTGAAGCCTGATTCTCTGCTATGACATGAATACAGATTCTGCGCTGATATAAGGCCAGATTCTCTGTTACGGGACCTCTCTCCTCTGCCTGGGTGCCTGGGCCTAAATGTGTGACAGTGGCCTGTTCCAGTGGTGGCTGACGTGAAGCCTGATTCTCTGCTATGACATAAAGACAGATTCTGCGCTGACATAAGGCCAGATTCTCTGTTACAGGACCGCTCTCCTCTGTCTGGGTGCCGGGGCCTAAATGTGTGACAGTGGCCTGTTCCAGTGGTGGGTGACGTGAAGCCTGATTCTCTGCTATGACATGAATACAGATTCTGCGCTGACATAAGGCCAGATTCTCTGTTACGGGACCTCTCTCCTCTGCCTGGGTGCCTGGGCCTAAATGTGTGACAGTGGCCTGTTCCAGTGGTGGGTGACGTGAAGCCTGATTCTCTGCTATGACATGAATACAGATTCTGCGCTGACATAAGGCCAGATTCTCTGTTACGGGACCGCTCTCCTCTGTCTGGGTGCCGGGGCCTAAATGTGTGACAGTGGCCTGTTCCAGTGGTGGGTGACGTGAAGCCTGATTCTCTGCTATGACATGAATACAGATTCTGCGCTGACATAAGGCCAGATTCTCTGTTACGGGACCTCTCTCCTCTGCCTGGGTGCCTGGGCCTAAATGTGTGACAGTGGCCTGTTCCAGTGGTGGGTGACGTGAAGCCTGATTCTCTGCTATGACATGAATACAGATTCTGCGCTGACATAAGGCCAGATTCTCTGTTACGGGACCGCCCTCCTCTGTCTGGGTGCCGGGGCCTAAATGTGTGACAGTGGCCTGTTCCAGTGGTGGGTGACGTGAAGCCTGATTCTCTGCTATGACATGAATACAGATTCTGCGCTGACATAAGGCCAGATTCTCTGTTACGGGACCTCTCTCCTCTGCCTGGGTGCCTGGGCCTAAATGTGTGACAGTGGCCTGTTCCAGTGGTGGGTGACGTGAAGCCTGATTCTCTGCTATGACATGAATACAGATTCTGCGCTGACATAAGGCCAGATTCTCTGTTACGGGACTTCTCTCCTCTGCCTGGGTGCCTGGGCCTAAATGTGTGACAGTGGCCTGTTCCAGTGGTGGGTGACGTGAAGCCTGATTCTCTGCTATGACATGAATACAGATTCTGCGCTGACATAAGGCCAGATTCTCTGTTACGGGACCGCTCTCCTCTGTCTGGGTGCCGGGGCCTAAATGTGTGACAGTGGCCTGTTCCAGTGGTGGGTGACGTGAAGCCTGATTCTCTGCTATGACATGAATACAGATTCTGCGCTGACATAAGGCCAGATTCTCTGTTACGGGACCTCTCTCCTCTGCCTGGGTGCCTGGGCCTAAATGTGTGACAGTGGCCTGTTCCAGTGGTGGGTGACGTGAAGCCTGATTCTCTGCTATGACATGAATACAGATTCTGCGCTGACATAAGGCCAGATTCTCTGTTACGGGACCGCTCTCCTCTGTCTGGGTGCCGGGGCCTAAATGTGTGACAGTGGCCTGTTCCAGTGGTGGGTGACGTGAAGCCTGATTCTCTGCTATGACATGAATACAGATTCTGCGCTGACATAAGGCCAGATTCTCTGTTACGGGACCGCTCTCCTCTGTCTGGGTGCCGGGGCCTAAATGTGTGACAGTGGCCTGTTCCAGTGGTGGGTGACGTGAAGCCTGATTCTCTGCTATGACATGAATACAGATTCTGCACTGACATAGGGCCAGATTCTCTGTTACGGGACTTCTCTCCTCTGCCTGGGTGCCTGGGCCTAAATGTGTGACAGTGGCCTGTTCCAGTGGTGGGTGACGTGAAGCCTGATTCTCTGCTATGACATGAATACAGATTCTGCGCTGACATAAGGCCAGATTCTCTGTTACGGGACCTCTCTCCTCTGCCTGGGTGCCTGGGCCTAAATGTGTAACAGTGGCCTGTTCCAGTGGTGGGTGACGTGAAGCCTGATTCTCTGCTATGACATGAATACAGATTCTGCGCTGACATAAGGCCAGATTCTCTGTTACGGGACCGCACTCTTCTGTCTGGGTGCCGGGGCCTAAATGTGTGACAGTGGCCTGTTCCAGTGGTGGGTGACGTGAAGCCTGATTCTCTGCTATGACATGAATACAGATTCTGCGCTGACATAAGGCCAGATTCTCTGTTACGGGACCTCTCTCCTCTGCCTGGGTGCCTGGGCCTAAATGTGTGACAGTGGCCTGTTCCAGTGGTGGGTGACGTGAAGCCTGATTCTCTGCTATGACATGAATACAGATTCTGCGCTGACATAAGGCCAGATTCTCTGTTACGGGACCGCTCTCCTCTGTCTGGGTGCCGGGGCCTAAATGTGTGACAGTGGCCTGTTCCAGTGGTGGGTGACGTGAAGCCTGATTCTCTGCTATGACATGAATACAGATTCTGCGCTGATATAAGGCCAGATTCTCTGTTACGGGACCTCTCTCCTCTGCCTGGGTGCCTGGGCCTAAATGTGTGACAGTGGCCTGTTCCAGTGGTGGCTGACGTGAAGCCTGATTCTCTGCTATGACATAAAGACAGATTCTGCGCTGACATAAGGCCAGATTCTCTGTTACAGGACCGCTCTCCTCTGTCTGGGTGCCGGGGCCTAAATGTGTGACAGTGGCCTGTTCCAGTGGTGGGTGACGTGAAGCCTGATTCTCTGCTATGACATGAATACAGATTCTGCGCTGACATAAGGCCAGATTCTCTGTTACGGGACCTCTCTCCTCTGCCTGGGTGCCTGGGCCTAAATGTGTGACAGTGGCCTGTTCCAGTGGTGGGTGACGTGAAGCCTGATTCTCTGCTATGACATGAATACAGATTCTGCGCTGACATAAGGCCAGATTCTCTGTTACGGGACCGCTCTCCTCTGTCTGGGTGCCGGGGCCTAAATGTGTGACAGTGGCCTGTTCCAGTGGTGGGTGACGTGAAGCCTGATTCTCTGCTATGACATGAATACAGATTCTGCGCTGACATAAGGCCAGATTCTCTGTTACGGGACCTCTCTCCTCTGCCTGGGTGCCTGGGCCTAAATGTGTGACAGTGGCCTGTTCCAGTGGTGGGTGACGTGAAGCCTGATTCTCTGCTATGACATGAATACAGATTCTGCGCTGACATAAGGCCAGATTCTCTGTTACGGGACCGCCCTCCTCTGTCTGGGTGCCGGGGCCTAAATGTGTGACAGTGGCCTGTTCCAGTGGTGGGTGACGTGAAGCCTGATTCTCTGCTATGACATGAAGACAGATTCTGCGCTGACATAAGGCCAGATTCTCTGTTACGGGACCTCTCTCCTCTGCTTGGGTGCCTGGGCCTAAATGTGTGACAGTGGCCTGTTCCAGTGGTGGGTGACGTGAAGCCTGATTCTCTGCTATGACATGAAGACAGATTCTGCGCTGACATAAGGCCAGATTCTCTGTTACGGGACCTCTCTCCTCTGCCTGGGTGCCTGGGCCTAAATGTGTGACAGTGGCCTGTTCCAGTGGCGGGTGACGTGAAGCCTGATTCTCTGCTATGACATGAAGACAGATTCTGCGCTGACATAAGGCCAGATTCTCTGTTACGGGACCTCTCTCCTCTGCCTGGGTGCCTGGGCCTAAATGTGTGACAGTGGCCTGTTCCAGTGGTGGGTGACGTGAAGCCTGATTCTCTGCTATGACATGAAGACAGATTCTGCGCTGACATAAGGCCAGATTCTCTGTTACGGGACCTCTCTCCTCTGCCTGGGTGCCTGGGCCTAAATGTGTGACAGTGGCCTGTTCCAGTGGTGGGTGACGTGAAGCCTGATTCTCTGCTATGACATGAAGACAGATTCTGCGCTGACATAAGGCCAGATTCTCTGTTACGGGACCGCTCTCCTCTGCCTGGGTGCCGAGGCCTAAATGTGTGACAGTGGCCTGTTCCAGTGGTGGGTGACGTGTAGCCTGATTCTCTGCTATGACATGAAGACAGATTCTGCGCTGACATAAGGCCAGATTCTCTGTTACTGGACCGCTCTCCTCTGTCTGGGTGCCGGGGCCTAAATGTGTGACAGTGGCCTGTTCCAGTGGTGGTTGACGTGAAGCCTGATTCTCTGCTATGACATGAAGACTGATTCTGCGCTGACATGAAGCCAGATTCTCTGCTATGGCATGAAGAGACTGATTCTCTGCTGACATGAAGCCAGATTCTTTGCTATGGCATGAAGAGACTGATTCTCTGCTGACGTGAAGCCAGATTCTCTGCTATGGGACCTCTGTCCAATTGATATTGGTTCATTTTTATTTTTTTTATTTTAATTTTAATTCATTTCCCTATCCACATTTGTTTGCAGGGGATTTACCTACATGTTGCTGCCTTTTGCAGCCCTCTAGCTCTTTCCTGGGCTGTTTTACAGCCTTTTTAGTGCCCAAAAGTTCGGGTCCCCATTGACTTCAATGGGGTTCGGGACGAAGTTCGGTTCGGGTTCGGATCCCGAACCCGAACATTTACGGGAAGTTCGGCCGAACTTCTTGAACCCGAACATCCAGGTGTTCGCTCAACTCTAAAGACGACTTAAAAATGGCAAATTTTTGGGCGGTACAGGAAAAATATTTTTATATTTTAATAGTCCGGATATTTCTGGACACAGCAAAACCTACTGTATGATGTTTATTTTGTTACTGTTTATTGTTATATTAACCCCTTAAGGACACAGCCTTATGTAACCTTAAAGGGTTTCTGTCACCCCACAAAACTCTTTTTTTTTTTTTTGGATAGTTAGATTCCTCATAGCGCGATATAGGAGAATATAATAGTCTTACTTACTTTCATGTGGCCGATTCTTTATAAAACAAAGTTTTATAATATGTAAATGAGGGCTCTACCAGCAAGTAGGGCGTCTACTTGCTGGTAGCCGCAGCAGAAAACCGCCCCCTCGCCGTGTTGATTGACAGGGCCAGCCGTGATCTCCTCCTCCGGCCGGCCCTGTCAGTAATTCAAAAATCGCGCGCCTCTGGTCATTCGGCGCAGGCGCTCTGAGATGAGGAGGCTCGTCTCCTCAGCACTCCCTCAGTGCGCCTGCGCCGATGACGTCTTCTCTTTCGGTGATGTCATCGGCTGGCCCTGTCAATCAACACGGCGAGGGGGCGGATTTCTGCTGCGGCTACCAGCAAGTAGACGCCCTACTTGCTGGTAGAGCCCTGATTTGCATATTATAAAACTTCGTTTTATAAAGAATCGGCCGCATGAAAGTAAGTAAGACTATTATATTCTCCTATATCGCGCTATGAGGAATCTAACTATCGAAAAAAAAAAAATTAGTTTTGTGGGGTGACAGAAACCCTTTAAGGAACAGGCCATTTTTTGCAAATCTGACCAGTGTCACTTTAAGTGGTGATAACTTTAAAACACTTTGACTTATCCAGGCCATTCTGAGATTGTTTTTTCGTCACATATTGTACTTCATGACACAGGTAAAATGAAGTAAAAAAAAAAAATCATTTTTATTTATAAAAAAATACAAAATTTACTAAAAATTTGTAAAAAATTGCAAATTTCCAAGTTTCAATTTCTCTACTTCTATAATACATAGTAATACCTACAAAAATAGTTATTACTTTACATTCCCCATATGTCTACTTCATGTTTGGATAAATTTGGGAATGACATTTTATTTTTGGGGGATGTTACAAGGCTTAGATCTTGAAATTTTTCAGAAATTTTCAAAAACCCACTTTTTAGGGACCAGTTCAGATCTGAAGTCACTTTGTGAGGCTCACATAATAGAAACCACCCAAAAATGACCCCATTCTAGAAACTACACCCCTCAAGGTATTCAAAACTGATTTTACAAACGTCGTTAACCATTTAGGTGTTCCACAAGAGTTAATGGCAAATGGTGATAAAATTTCAGAATTGAGATTTTTGGGCAATTTTTTCATTTTAATCCATTTTTTCAGTAACAAAGCAAGGGTTAACAGCCAAACAAAATGCTATATTTATTGCCCCTATTCTGTAGTTTGCAGAAACACCCCATATGTGGCCGTAAACTGCTGTACGGGCACACAGTAGGGCGTAGAGGGAAAGGTGCGCCAAATGGTTTTTGGAAGCCAGATTTTGCTGGACTGGTTTTTTGAGACAATGTCAAATTTCAAGCCCCCCATGATGCACCCCTTGAGTAGAAACTCCATAAAAGTGACCCCATCTAAGAAACTACACCCCTCAAGGTATTCAAAACCGATTTTACAAACTTTGTTAACCCTTTAGGTGTTGCACAAGATTTAATGGAAAATAGATACAATTTCAAAATTTCACTTTTTTGGCAGATTTTCCATTTTAATATTTTTTTTTCAGTTACAAAGCAAGGGTTAACAGCCAAACAAAACTCATTATTTATGGCCCTGATTTACAGAAACACCCAATATGTGGTCGTAAACTGCTGTACAGGCACACGGCAGGGCACAGAAGGAAAGGAATGCCATACGGTTTTTGGAAGGCAGATTTTGCTGGACTGGTTTTTTGACACCGTGTTCCATTTGAAGCACCCCTGATGCATCCCTAGAAACTCCAAAAAAGTGACCCCATTTTAGAAACTACGGGATTGGGTGGCAGTTTTGTTGGTACTAGTTTAGGGTACATATGATTTTTGGTTGCTCTATATTACACTTTTTGTGCGGCAAGGTAACAAGAAAAAGCTTTTTTGGCACCGTTTTTTGTTTTTGTTATTTACAACATTCATCTGACAGGTTAGATCATGTGGTAATTTTATAGAGCAGGTAGTCACGGACGCGGCGATACCTAATATGTATACAATTTTTTTATTTATGTAAGTTTTACACAATGATTTCATTTTTGAAACAAAAAAAATGTTTTTGTGTCTCCATAGTCTAAGAGCCATAGTTTTTTTTAGTTTTTGGGCGATTATTTTAAGTAGGGTCTCATTTTTTGTGTGATGAGATGACGGTTTGATTGGCACTATTTTGGGGTGCATATGACTTTTTGATCGCTTGCTATTACACTTTTTGTGACGTAAGATGACAAAAAATAGCTTTTTTTACACCGTTTTTATTTTTATTTTTTTACGGTGGTCATCTGAGGGGTTAGGTCATGTGATATTTTTATAGAGCCGGGCGATACGGATGTGGAGATACCTAATATGTATACTTTTTTTTATTTATGTAAGTTTTACACAATGATTTCATTTTTGAAACAAAAAAAATAATGTTTTAGTGTTTCTATAGTCTAAGAGCCATAGTTTTTTCAGTTTTTGGGCGATTATCTTGGGTAGGGTATGATTTTTGCGGGATGAGATTCCGGTTTAATTGGTACTATTTTGGCGTACATGCAACTTTTTTGATCACTTTTATTACCTTTTTTGGGAAGTAAGGTGGGCAAAATTTCAATTTTCTCATTTTTTTAAAAAAAAAATTATGGCGTTCACCGTGCGGGGAAAGTAACATGACCATTTTATAGATCAGGTCGTTACGGACGCGGCGATACCTAATATATGTAGTGTATTATTTTTTTTTTTTATTCAGTGATAAATGTTTGTTTTTTTTAACTTTATTTTTTAACTTTTTGTTGCATTTTTTTGACCCAGACCCACTTGGTTCTTGAAGATCCAGTGGGTCTGATGTCTGAATAATACAGTACAGTACACTATATAGTGTATTGTACTGTATTTTACTTACACTTTGTCTGAACAGATCTATGCCTTTAGCACAGATCTGTTCAGCACCATAGACAGCAGGATGCCTGAGAAGTCGTCTTGTTGCCATGGGAACCTTCCCTGTCTGCTCAGTTGTGGCCACAACTGCGCAGACGGGGAAGGGTAAAGAGGGGGCTCCCTCCCTCTGTGACCCCATCCTGTCTGGGGGCTGCAAAGGCACAGCAGGTATGGAAAGGGTTAAACGGCTGACATCACAGCACAGATGTCAGCCGTTTATACCAGAGTGTCAGCAATGTGCTGACACTCTGGTATAACCACTGGACGCCAATGATTATTCAAGAGGAGGCGGGCGGGGGATCGCGATCCCGCCTGCCGCACCGCCCGCCTCCCGCAACGCCCTCACTGCCCGCAACCCCCCCCCACCTGCACCACCCGCCTCCTCTTGGCCATGTTAAACTGCACCACCCGCCTCCTCTTGGCCATGTTAAAGTTTCTGATTCTGATTTCTGGTCAGGGACCGCGGGGATCAGAAACTGCAGAAAGCGCAGCAAACCGCAGGTACCGGTACGTCATGTGTCCTTAAGGGGTTAAAAAAAGGGGATGTCTTTTACCATAGACTAAAATAGAAAACTATTGCAGTTTCTTGGACTTTGTCAGGCTTCCTGCTGCAGGCATGGCCTAACAGGCAGTCTACTTTGGCAGGCCAGGGAGCCTTCACAAGGCTCCAGGCTGACATATTAACCAATTGAATCCTTGTACGTCGCTAGATGTATCATATTTTGCATTAAGGGGCTAAAGGCAAGCCCTAAAACTAACAAAGCTCCAGAATCCAATTACAGTACAAATTGATTCTACTACCCAAATTAAATATGCCCCAATTGCCCTTAAAGTTAACATATAACACTCTGTGATCTCCTTTTACGGAGAGAAGTAGAGAACGCTACTCTGAATTGCATGTTTTTTTCACATGCAGATCTCTCACTCTTGATTTTCCTGAAATTAATTCTAAAATATTTGGGTTTGTTAGAATCATATTGTATGGAAAATTCAGGATGAATTCCAAATCCATAGCATTGATTTGCTATATACAGTCAGGTCCATAAATATTGGGACATCGATACAATTTTAACATTTTTGGCTCTATACTCCACCACAATTGATTTGAAATGAAACGAACAAGATGTGCTTTAACTGCAGGCTCTCAGCTTTAATTTGATGGTATTTACATCCAAATCAGGTGAACGGTGTAGGAATTACAACAGTTTGCATATGTGCCTCCCACTTGTTAAGGAACCAAAAGTAATGGGACAGAATAATAATCACAAATCAAACTTTCACTTTTTAATACTTGGTTGCAAATCCTTTGCAGTCAATTACAGCCTGAAGTCTGAAACGCATAGACATCACCAGACGCTGGGTTTCCTCCCTGGTGATGCTCTGCCAGGCCTCTACTGCAACTGTCTTCAGTTCCTGCTTGTTCTTGGGGCATTTTCCCTTCAGTTTTGTCTTCAGCAAATGAAATGCATGCTCAATCGGATTCAGGTCAGGTGATTGACTTGGCCATTGCATAACATTCCACTTCTTTCCCTTAAAAAACTCTTTGGTTAATTTTGCAGTATGCTTTGGGTCACTGTGAAGCGCCGTCCAATGAGTTCTGAAGCATTTGTCTGAAAATAAGCAGATAACAATGCCTGAAAAACTTCAGAATTCATCCTGCTGTTTTTGTCAGCAGTCATATCATCAATAAATACAAGAGAACCAGTTCCATTGGCAGCCATACATACCCACGCCATGACACTACCACCATCATGCTTCACTGATGAGGTGGTATGCTTAGGATCATGAGCAGTTCCTTTCCTTCTCCATACTCTTCTCTTTCCATCACTCTGGTACAAGTTGATCTTGGTCTCATCTGTCCATAGAATGTTGTTCCAGAACTGTGAAGGCTTTTTCAGATGTCGTTTGGCAAACTCTAATCTGGCCTTCCTGTTTTTGAGGCTTACCAATGGTTTACATCTTGTGGTGAACCCTCTGTATTCACTCTGGTGAAGTCTTCTCTTGATTGTTGACTTTGACACACATACACCTACCTCCTGGAGAGTGTTCTTGATCTGGCCAACTGTTGTGAAGGGTGTTTTCTTCACCAGGGAAAGAATTCTTTGGTCATCCACCACAGTTGTTTTCCGTGGTCTTCCGGGTCTTTTGGTGTTGCTGAGTTCCACGGTGCGTTTCTTCTTTTTAAGAATGTTCCAAACAGTTGTTTTGGCCACGCCTAATATTTTTGCTATCTCTCTTATGGGTTTGTTTTGTTTTTTCAGCCTAATGATGGCTTGCTTCACTGATAGTGACAGCTCTTTGGATCTCATCTTGAAAGTTGACAGCAACAGATTCCAAATGCAAATAGCACACTTGAAATGAACTCTGGACCTTTTATCTGCTCATTGTAATTGGGATAATGAGGGAATAACACACACCTGGCCATGGAACCGCTGAGAAGCCAAATGTCCCATTACTTTTAGTTCCTTAACAAGTGGGAGGCACATATGCAAACTGTTGTAATTCCTACACCGTTCACCTGATTTGGATGTAAATACCCTCAAATTAAAGCTGACAGTCTGCAGTTAAAGCACATCTTGTTAGTTTCATTTCAAATCCATTGTGGTGGTGTATAGAGCCAAAAATGTTACAATTGTGTTGATGTCCCAATATTTATGGACCTGACTGTACATACCTCTGAGTGCTTCATACATCAATTCCCCCCATTCTTCCACTACGTTTTAGGTGGTAGCCTCAAACTGTTCAATCAGCACTTTTTTTTATATTACGATTTTTTTTTATCTATTTCTGTGCTTATGTACCCACATAATGCTTCTCTGGAAAAGAGACGTGCAAGCTAGTCTCCTTTCCAAAATAAAAGAAAAAAAGAGTCTCATTCCAGGAATCAAGCTCTTTCTAGGTAACTACACCAGAGCTGAGCAAAGAAACTTTGCGTGACTGCATTAGAGGCTTTGGTTGGGACTATTTCTCCTAATGAAGGGTGCCAAATATGCATTATTATTATTATTTATTATTAAAGCGCCATTCATTTCATAGCGCTGTACATATGAAAAGGGGTGTACACTAGTGATGAGCGGGAGGTGCCATATTCGATTTCGCGATATTTCGCGAATATTCGCATGAATATTCGTGTTATATTCGTCGAAATCGAATATTCGCAATTATTCCAATTATCGCGAAAATATTTTTTCGCATATTGCGAAAATTTATCTTGATAGTATAAGGCAACGTTCCTATGCTAATGACTATGGCTAGGCTAATATGTGTATTTTACGAAATTTCGTAATATTGCTCTAACTTCGTCTCTTAGAATATTACGAATATTCTAAAAGACGAAGTTAGAGCAATATTAAGAACATTTGCAAAAGTCGAAATTGCGATGCGAGTAATATAACACGAAATAGTCGCATGAAGATTTAAACTTAGCACTGCTATATTCCATATTCTAGCCTAATATGGAATATAGCCCTGCTAAGTTAGCACTGCTATATTCCATATTAGGCTAGAATATGGAATATAGCTGTGCTAAGTTTAAATCTTCATGCGACTATTTTTGTGTTATATTACTCGCATCGCAATTTCGACTTTTGCAAATGTTCTTAATATTGCTCTAACTTCGTCTTTTAGAATATTCGTAATATTCTAAAAGACGAAGTTAGAGCAATATTACGAAATTTCGTAAAATACACATAGATTGTATTTAAGCTAATATACTGCTATAGTAATAATTTTTAATAGTGTACATATTTTACAAAACTTAAGTTCAGAAGAGGCAAAAAAAAATTACAGGAAAAAAAAGGGATTATAGCACTATATTAGCTAAATTACAATCTATATGTGTATTTTACGAAATTTCGTAATATTGCTCTAACTTCGTCTTTTAGAATATTCGTAATATTCTAAGAGACGAAGTAAGAGCAATATTACGAAATTTCTAAAAGACGAAGTTAGAGCAATATTAAGAACATTTGAAAAAGTCGAAATTGCGATGCGACTAATATAACACGAAATATTCGCATGAAGATTTCAACTTAGCACTGCTATACTCCATATTCTAGCCTAATATGGAATATAGCAGTACTAACTTAGCACAGCTATATTCCATATTAGGCTAGAATATGGAGTATAGCAGTGCTAAATTGAAATCTTCATGCGAATATTTCGTGTTATATTACTCGCATCGCAATTGCGACTATTGCGAAATTTCGTAAAATACACATATAGATTAGATTGTAATTTAGCTAATATGGAATATTGCAGTAAGTTGAAAACGCCACTGACTGGAGCAGCCAGGAAGCCAGGAATCCAAAGGACAGGTAAGAACAACTTTAGGGAAGTGGGAAAGAAAAAAATATAATAAAAAAAAAAAAGAAAAAAAACGAATATTCTATTTCGCGAATATATAGAACGATATTCTAAATATTCGCGAAATCTCGAAATTGCGATATTCGAGAAAAAAATTCGCAATTCGAATATTCGCGCTCAACACTAGTGTACACACATAATACAGACAATTGAATTAATCATAAACAAGACAAGTTACAAACTGGTACAGAAAGAGAGAGGGCCCTGCCCGTGAGGGCTTACAATCTACATGGTATAGGAGAAGGACACAGTAGGTAAGGGTGAAGCTGGTCATGGTGGTACAGAGGCAGCAGAGTCACTGGTTGTAGGCTTGCTGGGTTTTTAGGTTTCTTTTTAAGGATTCCACTGTAGGTGAGAGTCTGATATGTTGGGGTAGCGAGTTCCAGAGTGTGGGGGATGCACGGGAGATATCTTGGAGGTGATTGTGGGAAGATGTGATAAAAGGAGAGAAGGAGGTCTTGTGATGATCGGAGATTGCGTGTGGGCATTTATCGGGAAAGTAGCTCAGAGATGTAGGGAGGGGACAGGTTGTGGACGGCCTTGTATGTATTTATTAGTATTTTGAACTGAATTCGCTGGGCAATGGGGAGCCAGTGAAGGGATTGGCAGAGGGGAGAGGCAGAGGAGTAACAGGGTGAGAGGTGGATTGGTCAGGTAGCAGAATGGAGGATAGATTGGAGGGGTGCGAGAGTGCTAGATGGTAGGCCACAGAGGAGAATGTTGCAGTAGTCTAGGCGGGAGATGATGAGGGCATGTACAAGCATTTTCGCAGATTCAAAGTTGAGGAAAGCTCTGATGCGGGAGATGTTTTTAAGTTGGAGGCGGTAGGTGGTGGAAAGGGCTTGGATGTGCGGTCGGAAGTAGAGGGCAGAATCCAAGGTCACTCCAAGGCAGCGGACTTGGTTGACCGGGGAGAGTGTGCAGCCATTGATCGTGATAGATAGGTCAGCTGGGGGGGTTGAGCAAGATAGGGGAAAGATGATGAATTCTGTTTTATCCATGTTAATTTTTCAAAATCGAGAGGAGAAGAAGCATAATATGGAAGATAGGCATTGTGGGATTCTAGATAATAAGGTGGTGATGTCTGGACCAGAGAGGTAGATCTGTGTGTCGTCAGCATAAGAGTGATACTGAAAGCCATGGGACTCTATGAGATGTCCCAGGCTGAAAGTGTAGATAGAGAAGAGCAGGGGTCCTAGGACAGAGCCTTGCGGGACACTAACAGAGAGGGAATGAGACGAGGTGGTGTGAGAGTGGAAGACGCTAAACGTCCAGTCTGTGAGGTATGATGTGATGCAGGAAAGGGACAGGTCAGTGATGCCAAGAGATGAGAGAGTTTGCAACAGAAGAGAGTGGTCAACAGTGTCATAGGCAGAGGACAGGTCAAGGAGAAGGAGGACAGAGTAATGTTTGGGGTATTGGGGGTATTGGAAACAATATTCAAAAAATACATAACCTAAAATGCAAAAAAAAAAAAAACCTTAAGAACTTAGAAGACATTTAAAAAATTGATGACTCCTGTAGTGCAGTGAGGTAAAAAAAAATGAAGAAATTTTCTGCATCCTAAAGGCCAAAACTGCCCACAAAGTTTTCCGGTCAAAACCCTTACGGAATATCTTGAGAGGATAGAACTTGGTGATTCTTCTCGTTACCTCGCTTCAATAACATTAGAATCATTTTTCAAGCTATTATAAGCTGCAATCATTTTCGTCTCCTTATGTTGCTATGGCTACTTCTCAAACCCCTAAAGACGCAAGGATAGGATTTAGACGTTAATCCTTAGGTGATTTTTAATGGCAGCAGCTGTCCTAGGCTTGAAAGGTGTGGTAAATTACCCCATTAAGGCGGCGGTGGTACGCTAATTATGTGTGTAGACGTGACACAGGTGTGTGCTGAAGGGGGCATCCATTTTATTAATGAAGCCTGACACAATATTAACAGTGCTGCACTGTAATATAAAAGTTTCTGGAGCATTGTATGACTACATTTAGTCATACAATTGTATCTCTCTAATTATACAGTCTATTATATGGACAGAGATGAGGGATCTCGTATACTGCTAGATAATGGAGGCTCTGTGGTGAGCAGTGCTACTGTGCGGGCCTCGAATTTGATCAAAGATCCTCATTTATCAGAAATTGTGCCATATTTGGTACAATTTTTTATTTTTTTTGCAACTTTTCTCCTCCCTCATCAAACTTGAAATATTTAAGCCCCGTTTATTAACTAAGGATACTATTTTGGCACAAAATCATTTTTTTTCAAAAAAATTGTATTTCAAATGGAAACTTTTTTATTTATTTATTTTTAGAAAATTGGTGTGCATTTTTTGGAAAGTATTGTCGTACTAAGCTTTCCCAGGAAAGGACAGCCTGTTCTATCAATATTAGATATCAATATCAAATTAAAGGTGTCTGACCCCACTGAATAGCTGACTGGAGGGGCTGCACAACTTTATCAATAGGGCTTATAGGATTGAGCTGCAATACCAAGTGCAGCCAATACCAGATGTGTGGCGCTATGCCTGATAAAGAAAGCAGAGTGATGCATCATGGCCCTTGGTCAGTTAATTGTTTAGGATCCTGTCATACTATCCTAATATCATAGTCAAGAAAACCCATTTACGCATTATACAGTTTCTATTAGTGGCCTGTCTCCCGATGAAATGCTCATGTTTGCACCATACTCAAACTCTCTGATACTTCTCTTTAATTGTGCATTCAAGAATAATGTTCCATGCTACACTACTATGGTGGTTTAATTAGAAATGAAAACCTTATAGAAAAGACCCAACGTAGTGTCAACAGATCCTATAAGCCTAGTCCTAAGATGTTGGGCCTCTGTGTTATTCTGCCACAGAGTCTCAGAGAGGTCCTTGGCAGAGAAATCCTTGGTCCCTTCAAGCAACAGAGTCCGGGTAATATTGCTAAATCTACACTCCCTGTAGCTACATCCCTGCCTACAACATCTCCGGAATCTCATACAATACATTACGGACTTGGTGAGTCTACTTTCCCAAGGGCAACAGACAATATTCTTACTTATTTTCTAGGTCTGACATGGTGGCACCTCAATGCCAAGCAGGAGCCAAAGAGAAAGCTTCCAATTTACCCTAACCAAGACACAAAAAAATACCTTGGGCCCAGGGCCGGTGTTTGGCCACTTTTCTATACCCGGACAAAAGTCTATACCCGGAAGTGATGTAGCTGCACCGGAAGTCACGCGGACGCATTGGAATCAGCTGGAGGAGGGTGCGTGCACGCTGCGCAAGCGCATTCTGCTAAAGTATGTTAATCTGGCAGAATGCCCCTAAATTTTCCCAGCCCTCCATTTCTTTACTATCCATCTCTTTCTTTACCATCCATTTCTTTCTTTACTATCAATGGCGGCACAGAGTTAGTTTTAGCAAATGCCGAGCGCAGCGAGGCTGAGCCCGATGCATGGCGAGCGAAGGGAGCCCGCGAGGGTACAAATGAATGTAGATTACGGGCTTGCGGCGTTCTGCCAGATTACTATACTGTAGCCGAATGCGCTTGCGCAGCGCGCACACCCCCTCCTCCAGCTGATTCCAACGCGTCCACGTGACTTCCGGTGCAGCTACATCACTTCCGGGTATAGACTTTTGTCCGGGTATAGAAAAGTGGCAGAACACCGGCGCAACCATAAAGGGGAACTAGGCGTCGGCCTGCTGGGGGCATCCTGCTGGGCTCCCCCTGACTGGGGCTGCAGCCCTGGGCGACAGGGCGAGCGACTCTTGAGCCGCCCCCAGCGCCGTTACAGGGGGGCCAGGAGGTGGAGGTCCTTCTTAAATATGGCAGAGCAGGCATCTGCTTATCCTGATGGCAGGAGCCTGCTCTGCCAGTAAATTACCGGAGGAGAGGAGGCGGGTGGCAAGGGAGGTTGTTCTAGCAGCTCCCCACTCCTCCCTCGTGCGCCCTCTGTGATGCCGGAATATGACGTCATTCCGGCCCCGGCATACTAAACGGCGTGCTGGAGGACTGAGGAGCTGCACCACACTGGACCCCAGGGAGGTGAGTGTTTAAGTGTTTGAGTGAGTGTCTGCCTGTGTATTTATGTCAGTGAGTGAGTGTATGTATGTCTGTCTTTCTGTCAGTAAATGTATGTGTGTCTGTCATTGAGTGTCTGTGTGTGTATGTCAGTGAGTGAGTGTATGTCGGTGAGTGTGGATGTCTGTCGGTCAGTAAGTGTCTGTGTGTTTGTCAGTGAGTCTATGTGTGTGTTTGTCTGCCAGTGAGTGAGTGTCTGTCAGTGAGTTTCCGTGTGTGTGTGTGTGTGTGTTTCAGTGGGTGTATGTCTGTCACTGAGTGTCTGTCAGTGAGTGAGTGTGTGTCTGTCTGTCAGTGAGTTTCTGTGTACGTCATTCAGTGAGTGTCTGAGTGCGTGTTTGTCTGCCAGTGAGTGAGTGTCTGTCAGTGAGTTTCCGTGTGTGTGTGTGTGTGTTTCAGTGGGTAGGTGTATGTCTGTCACTGAGTGTCTGTCAGTGAGTGAGTGAGTGTGTGTCTGTCTGTCAGTGAGTATGTCTGTCAGTGAGTTTCTGTGTACGTCATTCAGTGAGTGTCTGAGTGTGTGTCTGTCAGTGTGTGTGTGTGTCTGTCAGTGTGTGTGTGTCTGTCAGTGAGTGTGTGTGTGTCTGTCAGTGAGTGTGTGTGTGTCTGTCTATCAGTGAGTGTATGTGTGTCTGTCAGTGAGTTTCTGTGTACGTCATTCAGTGAGTGTCTGAGTGCGTGTCTGTCTGTCAGTGTGTGTGTCTGTCAGTGAGTGAGTGACATGAGGGGGCGGCAAAATGGATCTTTGCCTAGGGCGGCAAAAATCCTTGCACCGGTCCTGCTTGGGCCCTAAATTTGCAAAAGGGCCCCCACCAACCATGTGCTATTTACAAACTGGTTTCCTCTGATATGGCAGAAAGGTCCTTGGTCTCCTCAAGCACCAGAGTCAGGGTACGACTGCTACTTCTGCAGCCCATGTAGCTATACCCCTGCCTATAACCTCTTGGTAAGTCTTGCACAATACACTAAAGACTTGATGAGTCTACCTTCCCAAGTGTAGCATATGATAATCTTATTTTTGAGCCCTGACATGGTGACATCTCAATGTCAGACAGGAGCCTGTCAAAGAGAAAGCTTCTATCTCACCCAAGAAGCAAAACAAGACCTTTTACTTGATGTCTAGTAGAAACATTCAATAATACTTTAAATGATATTCCGAATAATTTTGAAAGGTAGATTAGTTAAGTACCATACATGTGTGTTCTCGAAACCGCTTGGTTACCATAACAATAAGAACAACACGTTACTTTTATATTCCGAGATTAATCTCTTGACAAGCCTATATGACATAATTGCTGTTCTTCAGAGTCTTTTATATCTATTTAAGAATGCCTATGATCAAATTATGTATTTACATGTTCATTTTTATTTCTAGATGTCAGCCGCTTGCTAGCCTGAAGCGTTGTGTTGAGTGACTGGAAGAATTCTGTTACACCGTATTAATGGAGTTTGCAAATCACACCTCGGTACATAGTGACCCTTGCTCTTCTTCTGCCATTCCCTGCGGACTTGTGCTTCTCTTTATCATTTCTTGCTGAATTACTTATAAATGTCAATAACGTCTTGAGCTTCTGTTACTTCGATAGTGTCAGGGGAGAACGGCACTAAGCAACGTTCCAGCTGTGATTTTGACAGAAAAAATAATATTGTGTAAATATTCCCCTAGATAGGAATACAATTATTGGCCTGCATACTATTCATTTACAAAGCTCAACAGTTAGAAGCCAATCTGGTGCCATTAGCCGGTAAAACTTGGGGCTGCACGTCACATGATTTCATCCTAGTTGCCCCCCCCCCCCCCCCCGTAGCTCTCTATGAAAGGTAAGGGCTCTTTCACACGAGCGAGTTTTCCACACGGGTGCAGGTGACGTGAACGCATAGCACCCGCACTGAATCCTGACCCATTCATTTCAATGGGTCTGTGTACATCAGTTCTGTGGTGCGTGAAAAACGCAGCATGTTGTATATTCTGCGTTTTTCACTCAGCCCTGGCCCCATAGAAGTGAATGGGGCTTCAGTGAAAAACGCATTGCATCTGTAAGAAAGTGCGGATGCAAAGCGTTTTCCACTGATGGTTGCTAGGAGATGTTGTTTATAAACTCAGTTTTTTATCACGCGCGTGAAAAACGGATCAAAACGCATTGCATTCGCATTGCATGAACGCACCCTGAACGCATCCGGACCTAATCAGTCACGCTCGTGTGAAAGAGGCCTAATGGTGCTTTTCAGCCAGCAAGACATTACATTTCTCGCTTCTGAAAATTTACTGTGCTCCCTTTTGTTATTTTGGGATGATTATGGGTTAAATGTGAAAGATACTTAGCTGATACCTAAAAATTTGAAAATATAAGAGGCTGACTAAACAGCAAAATTATATGCCGGTTGTCTAAACTCTGAAAGATTCTTTTAAAAATGAACACAGAAATGGTTTCACAAGCCCAAAGATGTGTAATTGCTATTGGGTATAAGGAGGTAAACCTCACATTTTTCCTTTTAATAAAAAATGTATTGTTTTAGGATTATGTACCTTCATGTTTTTTTGCTGCTTCCATGTATATATTATATGTAATGAGTTGTATGCACGCTGTTTGTATATAATCCCAATCATACTGTCACTAGATATCACTGTTGTTGCTGAAACTAGGAAAGGTTATAAGCTGTAACCAGGAAGTGAGTCAGTGTGGAGCTGAAGCCACATGGCAGACAAAAGTTACCCGAACATGTTCTGTAACTTGTGAGCTTGTGATATGCTCGTGCTGGCAGGAAAATGCAAAGTATGAGAAGGAGTGTGGTAAGTCTATGTCCCATACATTGCCAGATATATACCCCATTGAGTACTAACTACAGGGTGGGCCATTTATATGGATACACCTTAATAAAATGGGAATGGTTGGTGATATTAACTTCCTGTTTGTGGCCCATTAGTATATGTGAGGGGGGAAACTTTTCAAGATGGGTGGTGACCATGGCGGCCATTTTGAAGTCGGCCATTTTGAATCCAACTTTTGTTTTTTCAATAGGAAGAGGGTCATGTGACACATCAAACTTATTGGGAATTTCACAAGAAAAACTATGGTGTGCTTGGTTTTAACGTAACTTTATTCTTTCATGAGTTATTTACAAGTTTCTGACCACTTATAAAATGTGTTCAATGTGCTGCCCATTGTGTTGGATTGTCAATGCAACCCTTTTCTCCCACTCTTCACACACTGATAGCAACACCGCAGGAGAAATGCTAGCACAGGCTTCCAGTATCCGTAGTTTCAGGTGCTGCACATCTCGTATCTTCACAGCATAGACAATTTCCTTCAGATGACCCCAAAGATAAAAGTCTAAGGGGGTCAGATCGGGAGACCTTGGGGGCCATTCAACTGGCCCACGACGACCAATCCACTTTCCAGGAAACTGTTCATCTAGGAATGCTCGGACCTGACACCCATAATGTGGTGGTGCACCATCTTGCTGGAAAAACTCAGAGAACGTGCCAGCTTCAGTGCATAAAGAGGGAAACACATCATCATGTAGCAATTTTGCATATCCAGTGGCCTTGAGGTTTCCATTGATGAAGAATGGCCCCACTATCTTTGTGCCCCATATACCACACCATACCATACATTTTTTTGTTCCAACAGTCTTGGAGGGATCTATCCAATGTAAGTTAGTGTCAGACCAATAGCGGTGGTTTTGTTTGTTAACTTCACCATTCACATAAAAGTTTGCCTCATCACTGAACAAAATCTTCTGCGTAAACTGAGGGTCCTGTTCCAATTTTTGTTTTGCCCATTCTGCAAATTCAGTGCGCCGATCTGGGTCATCCTCGTTGAGATGCTGCAGTAGCTGGAGTTTGTAAGGGTGCCATTTGTGAGTAGCTAATATCCGCCGAAGTGATGTTCGACTAATGCCCCTCTCCAGTGACATGCGGCGAGTGCTACGCTGTGGACTCTTGCTAAATGAAGCTAGGACAGCCACTGATGTTTCTTCATTAGAGACAGATTTCATGCGTCCACATTTTGGCAAATCCAACACTGAACCAGTTTCACGAAACTTAGCAAGCAGTTTGCTAACTGTAGCATGGGAGATGGGTGGTCTCGTAGGGTGTCTTGCATTGAAATCTGCTGCAATGACCCGGTTACTGCGTTCACCAGACATCAACACAATTTCTATCCGCTCCTCACGTGTTAACCTAGGCGACATGTCAATGGCTGTAAACAAAGAGAAACTTCTAAATAACTCATGAAATAATAAAGTTACGTTAAAACCAAGCACGCCATTGTTTTTCTTGTGAAATTCCCAATAAGTTTGATGTGTCACATGACCCTCTTCCTATTGAAAAAACTAAAGTTGGATTCATAATGGCCGACTTCAAAATGGCCTCCATGGTCACCACCCATCTTGAAAAGTTTCCCCCCTCACATATACTAATGTGCCACAAACAGGAAGTTAATATCACCAACCATTCCCATTTTATTAAGGTGTATCCATATAAATGGCCCACCCTATACATAAGCCTCATATATTTCCTGACAAACATACCCCTATTATGCTGCATGATACAAGTACCCACATACTGTGCCTTGCCAGCTACAGGTGTAGCTGCAAGTTTGTTGATCTTACTAGTTGGGATAACAGCTGCAGATGGTCCCAACTGACTAGTAAGATGTTCATTTTGCCAATGGCTTCCAAACTCAGATGCAGTCTTTAACTTTGTACCTATGAATGCTCCACAATCTACTCAGAACTAATCATTGAGCAACCTAGTCAATTGTAATAGTTCGGTTGCTGACCCCGTCTGAAAAAGATGTAGCTGTAAGATGAGTAAATAGTGTAAACAAAGGTATGTTTTGTTGCCAAAGGGGTCAGTGTGCTGGTGATCTGCATGTGATTCTTCTCGATGCTCAGTGTTGTGACTGTCATTTGACCTTTGGCAGGTCCTTCAGCATCAAGAGAGGAGCGACTGCCTCTACGTGTGCAAAAGGATGAGGTGAGTAATTTTTTTTCCACTTAAAAAAACAACAACATTATTACAGCTGAGTACCTCTAGGGGGGATAGTGGAGGGCACTATAAGGGCATTATTACTGCTGGTGGTCACTATGGGGGACATTATTACCTCTGAAGGCCACTATGGGGGACATTATGTATAATGCAGGGGTTGGGATTTGAAGTGGATGCAATTGAGTTTGCAATACCACACACAATTTATGGAAAAGTTAGAAAAAAAAAATTGGGGGAAAAAACTTGACATGTTTTCATGATAATGGCTGTACTATGTGAGGTAATGATCATCAAAGGGGTGTCCCACTGCTAAGTATATTCATTGTTTAGCAGAGTTGCCAATAAGCCATAAATTTCTCTTCAACAGGTAAAAATTTAGTTTTTTTTCCAATTTGATGTATCTGTGTGTTATTAAACTTTAGAGAGCATCTGTCAGCAGAATTAACTCTATTAAACCAGACATAATCCCCATAGGGTTGATCCTGTACATTAAAATGATAGTTTACCTGTCTTGCAAAAATTGTTTATGGCGTTCCCATAAAGAAAACTTATTATTTATACAAATGAAGGCTTCAGTACCCCGAGACGACCTTGTACACCTCCATGCACCTCAGCTTTCCAGTGATGGCCACGCTCTTTGGCCAATGAAGCCCTCATTTGCATAAAGACTAAGGCCCCTTTCACACAGGTGAGAATTCCGTGCGGGTGCAATGCGTGAGGTGAACACATTGCACCCGCACTGAATCCGGACCCATTCACTTCAATGGGGCTGTGCACATGAGCGGTGATTTTCACGCATCACTTGTGAGTTGCGTGAAAATCGCAGCATGTTCTATATCCTCAGTTTTTCACGCAACGCAGGCCCCATAGAAATGAATAGGGCTGCGTGAAAATTGCAAGCATCCGCAAGCAAGTGCGGATGCGGTGCGATTTTCACGTATGGTTGCTTGGAGATGATAGGGATGAGCAACCCCGGACCCCATTAAAGTAAATTCACTGTATTATTTTCCCTTATAACATGGACCTTTAATGATGCAATCGCACTCATCACATGGTGAGCGTGTTGACATCAGCGCAGGTCCTGCTGAATAAAGATAGAAGGATGATTACGTCATCAAAGGTCCTTTTGCAGGTCCTAAAAGAAGAAGAAAGAAGATGATGCCGGCTGCTCGGTCAAGTGGATAAGGTGAGTTAATTTATTTATTTTTTTAACCCCTCAATCGACATTTTAGTAAGCATTCTGTATTAAGAATGCTATTATTTTCCCTTATAACCTTGTTATAATGGAAAATAATAAAATCTACAGAACACCGAACCCAAACCCGAACTTCAGTGAAGAAGTCCGGGTTCGGGTCAGGGTACCACATTCAGTTTTTTATTACGCGCGTGCAAAACGCATTAAACCACTTTGCACTCGCGCGGAAAAAACTGAACAACGCAACGCAATCGCAGTCAAAACCGACTGAAATTACGTCCGCACTCGCACGGGTTTCCCGCAATGCACACGCAACGCGTCCGGAGAAAATTCGGGACGCCCGTGTGAAAGAGGCCTAAAATTATTTTTCAGAGGTGCTACCAATTTTCACAAGACATGTACCATTTTAATAAACAGGATCAACCCTACCAGGCAGCATGTCTGGTTCATGATGCTCTTTAATTATCATTAGTGATGGACGAACATCGGCCGGGATGAATCGCAAACGCGTTCGCTGCGGGCCCTATTCACTTTAATGGCAGGTCTTCAGGTCTTATTTGCAGCCAGCAAAAACTTAATAGAAGTACACAAGTAGTCCCACAACATGGACAGTGATATACCAGAGGGTGATCATTGGCAAAAATTCCTACAAGAAATATGTACCGTATTTTCATCAGGGGCCATTTTTATGCATCTTAAAGGGAAACTCTCAAAAATATGCCCTGCTGGAGCCTAGAGAAATTGTATTTCCTATCGAATTGATGTATACAAATGTGCAGCACTCCACGTTTTTGTATCCTGCAAAGTCCATAAAAAAAATGCATACGTTAACGTAATTTTTTTTTCTACCATGGAACTGTATGGTGAACGGACGCCACTGTACGGCATCAGTCTGAGGCATCTGTTAACGCATACATTTTTGGTATGCATTAAATGGATCACAAAAATAGGATGTGAACCCAGCCCTAATGGCAGAATAAGCACCAGGACAGAGCGCTACCTTGTCCTGGTGGTCAGGGACGAGGACTGTGTTTCCCAAGGATCATTTTCTACTGGAAAATACAGGGCACAGTATAATACACTAGAATCTATATAATATAAAGATATTAGCCCTACCCCCGAATAATAATACAATTAGGTGGTCATTTATTATACACTGCGTGCAGAATTATTAGGCAAATGAGTATTTTGACCACATCATCCTCTTTATGCATGTTGTCTTACTCCAAGCTGTATAGGCTCGAAAGCCTACTACCAATTAAGCAATTTAGGTGATGTGCATCTCTGTAATGAGAAGGGGTGTGGTCTAATGACATCAACACCCTATATTTGGCAAAATGGGTCAAAAGAAGGACTTGACAGGCTCAGAAAAGTCAAAAATAGTGAGATATCTTGCAGAGGGATGCAGCACTCTTAAAATTGCAAAGCTTCTGAAGCGTGATCATCGAACAATTAAGCGTTTCATTCAAAATAGTCAACAGGGTCGCAAGAAGCGTGTGGAAAAACCAAGGCGCAAAATAACTGCCCATGACCTGAGAAAAGTCAAGCGTGCAGCTGCCAAGATGCCACTTGCCACCAGTTTGGCCATATTTCAGAGCTGCAACATCACTGGAGTGCCCAAAAGCACAAGGTGTGCAATACTCAGAGACATGGCCAAGGTAAGAAAGGCTGAAAGACGACCACCACTGAACAAGACACACAAGCTGAAACGTCAAGACTGGGCCAAGAAATATCTCAAGACTGATTTTTCTAAGGTTTTATGGACTGATGAAATGAGAGTGAGTCTTGATGGGCCAGATGGATGGGCCCGTAGCTGGATTGGTAAAGGGCAGAGAGCTCCAGTCCGACTCAGACGCCAGCAAGGTGGAGGTGGAGTACTGGTTTGGGCTGGTATCATCAAAGATGAGCTTGTGGGGCCTTTTCGGGTTGAGGATGGAGTCAAGCTCAACTCCCAGTCCTACTGCCAGTTTCTGGAAGACACCTTCTTCAAGCAGTGGTACAGGAAGAAGTCTGCATCCTTCAAGAAAAACATGATTTTCATGCAGGACAATGCTCCATCACACGCGTCCAAGTACTCCACAGTGTGGCTGGCAAGAAAGGGTATAAAAGAAGAAAATCTAATGACATGGCCTCCTTGTTCACCTGATCTGAACCCCATTGAGAACCTGTGGTCCATCATCAAATGTGAGATTTACAAGGAGGGAAAACAGTACACCTCTCTGAACAGTGTCTGGGAGGCTGTGGTTGCTGCTGCACGCAATGTTGATGGTGAACAGATCAAAACACTTGCCTAATAATTCTGCACTCCCTGTATAGAAATACGTCTATGTTAGGCGTATTTCTGACACAGATTGTGGTGCAAAGGTCCTTAGCACCGCAATCTGCATATTTTTCCCGCTCATGCCAGGTCTAAAAAAGGATGGCGTGGGCAGGGAAAGGGATACAGTTATGGCCATCCAGATATTGGATACCACCGCCATACATTGACCGGATAACACCTCTGTACAGTTACCGGATAAAAGGGTACAAGAGGGCACAGTACATGGAATGACTAGAGGCACTGCACAGGGTGTGGTAAGAGGGCACAATGCAGGGTATAAGGGGGCACTGTATGGGGTGAAGAGAACAGTACAGGGTGGGGGGCACAGTCACATGACCCTGTGAAATTAGGTCCTTATGGTGAATGGGGTTCATACCCCACCATGAGAGGCAGAGGAGTGAGACAAGGGTGTGATTATGTGGCTAGAGATAAAAAAAATGTAACTGTCGGCCAGTACAGGCCCCAAAAATTAGGCAATAGGCATTCATCTGACAGCAAAGAACTTTGGATTCTGTGGCTTGAGGTACATTAGGCGGTCACAGGATAAAAATTTAACTGTCCGACAGTACAGGCCCCAAAAATTTGCCAATAGGCATTCACCTGACAGCAAAGAACTTTGGATTCCGTACATTAGGCGGTCACAGGATAAATATGTAACTGTCAGCCAGTACAGGCCGCAAAAAGTTGGCATTCATCTGACATAAAAGGCGTTTTATGCCGCTGTATATACATTAGGCAAGGACCATTCTTTGTTCTGGGTGGTGGTGGATATGTGTGGGCTGGCATGAGGAAATTCAATTACAAGTGGTCATCACAGGTGTTGAATTCCTCTGAGATCCATGCCTCAATGATTTTTAAAAATGTGAGATAGTCCACACTGTCGTGAGCTAGGTGAGTGCGTTTATCGGTCACGATCCCCCCTGCTGCACTGAATGTTCTTTTGGACAGGACACTCAACGAGGGGCAAGTCAAGAGTTCCATGGCAAATTGTGCCAGCTCTGGCCACAGGTCAAGCCTGTACACCCAGTAGTCAAGGGGTTCCTCGCTTCTCAGAGCATCCACATCGGCCTTTAACCCGATGTAGTCGGACACCTGACGGTCTAGGCATTCCCTGAGCCTGGATTCGGAGGGCAGCTGTCGATGGGTTGGATGCAAGAATGATCTCATATCCAAAGTGACTAACACATCTTCAAACCGCCCTCTTTTTGCAGGCGCGGTAGGATTGGTGGGTGGAAATTCCTCTGCCAGTGCCCGAAACAGCAGAATGCAGCATCTCTTGCAGCAACGCCTGGAAATTCTGCATTCTGACAGTCCACTGTGATGCTGGTAACATGTCTGCAATTTTGTGTTTGTACCGGGGGTCTAAGTATGTTGCAACCCAGTACAGGTCCTTGACCTTTATGCTTTTTATACGGGGGTCCCTCTTCAAACACTGGAGCATGAAGGTCCCCATTTGCACTAAATTGACGGTGGTGGAGTGCCCTGGCTCCTGCTCATCGCCTAAGAAAATGTCATCCTTGGTCTCCTTCCCCCAGCCACGGACAACACCAGGGATCCCTGCAAAGTTCTGCTCTTCTTGCTCCTCCTCCTTCCCCCAGGCACCATCCTCCTCTGACTCCTCTTCAGACTCCTGCTGACTTGTCTCAGATGGAGTAGCCCCCCCTGGGAATTCATTCAGCATTGAGAGTTCCTCATCTTCCAGCTCCTGCTCCTCGACAGCTTGATCAATGACACCACGCAATGCACACTCTAGAAAGAAGGCGTAAGGTACGATGTCACTGATGGCGCCCTGGCTGCGACTGACCAGTTTGGTGATCTCATCAAATGGCTGCAGAAGTCTGCATGTGTAACATCCCAGAGTTATGTTACGAAACACTTTTACCCTGCTACAACCTGTTAAGGGCATCTACATTGTCATCTTGTGTAATTTCATGTAATTTCCTCACAAATGTGCATTCAAATCCTTGTTAAATGTAATTGCTGTAATTTCTATGTTCACCAGCAGGTGGCAGCAATGTGTTTAGCAGAGACTTAGTTCAGTTTAGTGTTTCTAGACTGGAATAGTACATTCCAGTTTTTTTTTAATTCCCCCCCCCCAAGTGCACGACCATCTGCAAGCAACAGTATCCAGTCTATAATTGCAATTGGAAAGTCCATTTGGAGACATCTTAGTCCATTCTCTTCTAAACGAATCCGTTGCTTCACGGAGCTTCTGTACTGCCAAATAAGCAGCCATGTATTATATCGGTACCGACATGTACATTCCAGTTTAGCTTCCCCTCTGTGAGGAGGTGTGGAATGTTCCCACATCCTGCCTCATGGGGAGAGAAGGAAGTTAGAGTTAGTGTTCCAGCTCTCCCTGCATGGGGAAGGCTGTGTGTGTAGGAGCTCCCAGTTCTAGGGATCCAAGCCAGAATCTTGTCTCGGCTGAGAAAAAAAGATTATCAGTATTTAGTGGAACAAGGTACATAGCAATAGCATCCCTCAATCAGTATTTAGTGGAAGAAGGTATATTGCACCCCTCAATCGGTATTTGGCGGAAACAGGTATATAGCACCCCTCAATAAGTATTTGACGGAAACAGGTATATGGCACCCCTCAGTCAGTATTTTGTGGAAGCAGGTGTATTGCATCCCTCAATCAGTATTTGGTGGAAGAAGGTATATGGAACCCCTCAATCAGTATTTGGCGGAAACAGTTATATTGCACCCCTCAATCAGTATTTTGTGGAAGCAGGTGTGTCGCAGCCCTCAATCAGTATTTGATGGAAAAAGGTATATAGCAATAACACCCCTCAATAAGTATTTTGTGGAAGAAGGTATATAGCACCTCTCAATCAGTATTTGGTGGAAACTGGTATATAGCACCGCTAAATCAGTATTTGGCGAAAACAGGTATATAGCACCCCTCAATCAGGATTTTGTGGAAGAAGGTATATAGCAGTAGCACCCCTAAATCAGTATTTAGTGGAAGAAGGTATATGACACCCCTCAATCAGTATTTTGTGGAAGCAGGTGTATCGCAGCCCTCAATCAGTATTTGGTGGAAGAAGGTATATAGCAATAGCAACCCTCAATCAGTATTTTGTGGAAGAAGGTATATGGCACCCCTCAATCAGTATTTGGCGGAAACAGGTATATAGCACCCCCAATCAGTATTTGGCGGAAACAGGTATATAGCACCCCTCAATCAGTATTTGGCGGAAACAGGTATATGGCACCCCTCAATCAGTATTTTGTGGAAGCAGGTGTATCATCGCAGCCCTCAATCAGTATTTGGTGGAAGAAGGTATATAGCAATATCACCCCTCAATCAGTATTTAGTGGAAGAAGGTATATGGCACCCCTCAATCAGTATTTGGCGGAGACTGGTATATAGCACCCCTTAATCAGTATTTGGCGGAAACAGGTATATAGCACCCCTCAATCAGGATTTTGTGGAAGAAGGTATATTGCAGCCCTTAAGCAGTTTTTTTGGGCAACAGGTATATCACACCCGTTGCAATTAGTTACTCCAATAGCATTTGTCCCTCTATCTAGCTGCGGTATCGCAGCGGAACCGCACACAACTGCTGCACAATACAAATACACTATAATATAATCTTTATGTTAGTATATTATAAGTATATCGCACCCTCTATATCACACCTATCGATAGCACACCTATACCAGTCCTTAAAAGGACTTTTGTGGCCCTATTAGCTAGCATTTGGTGTCCCTAACTGTCCCTGCTCCAAAATGCAACCTCTCCCTACACTGGCAAAACACATAATGTAAAATTGCTGCCAGATCGGGTTCTGTTATAGGGTTGGGGGTATGTCCATGTGCTGAAACGTCTCAATTGGCTGTCCTGTCCCACCTGATGGATGTGTCATGGGTCAAAGTTCAGCGCTACGCAAAAAAATATAGCACGTGCGAATATCGCCTTATGTTCGCATGTTTGGCGAATCGCAAACGAGCAAAGTTCGCCGAGAACGACCGCTGGGCGAACCACAAGGCCATCTCTAATTATCATTACCTTACATTTCACACTGGATGCAGCCAAGTGTTAATATTAGCTTTCTCACCTATTGACATAGATTGGTAGTAATCTTTATGATTTATCATGGCTTCCTAATTTGTCTGACTTTTGATGTGACTTTTGGATGACTTTCCAGAAAAAAAAGAAATAATTAGGTTGGCAACCCTTTTTTTATAGATCATAAGAAATGAAGCATCATTTCCATTTACATGCTGTTAAAAAATGATCCCTTGAAGCATTATGATATTTACTTACCTAGTTTGGCGCCACCTTGTGTTCAAAGTGTATAGTGATGTGCACATCCACCTTCTGAACTGAATTCTGGTGGACATGGATGCTCAATTGTGCCACACAGTATATTCACTGCTCTGGAACACTGTTCACTCTAGGTCAGAATCTATCCCTCCCCAGGGAGATTTCCCCTAAATCATTTTGCAGAAAGCTCCTGCCTTTTCTAACCAAACCCAGCATGCTTTACTCTGTAAACCGAGCTTGTTCTGCCTGCCAGTAGTCGTGCCCTCTATGCCTCCCTTCTCCATGTTAGCTAAGTGGAAACCTGTGAACCCCGCTAACTTGGGTCCCACACATGATTTTCTTTTTGTCAATCCTATTATTCACATGCAGTAGGTCTTGGAAACACAAAAAAGAGGCATCTTCAGGCCGTTTGCCTCCTATACTTGTGCAAAAAGGGGAAGATTAGCAGAGCGATCCTTGCGAGTGTTGCATACCAATGTGCACTGCAGACATGGGCTTAAAACAATAGCTGTGTGGCCTACAGCATCACGGCTAATACAGTATGATGAGACTCTGGCATAAAACTGCTCTCATATGTCTCTGTCCACACTAGGAGATCTATATCCCCTTCTTTACCCAGGAAGCACCTCTGAGTGGAGCATCTGAGCATTTCATGCTCCGATGCTCTCCTTTTCCCTGTGCTGAATCGCGCAGGGAAATGGCTTTTTCTGGAGATCCGGTGACGTACCAGGCTCTCCATGGGGAATGCTAGTCGGAGGCTTCCGCCTAATAGTGAGCCCGGTGACGTCACTGGCACTAATGGACGGGCCTGTAAAATGGCTAGGGCAGCACTTAAGCCCGCCTATCAGTGCCAGTGACGTCACGGGAACACTGCCTCCGCCTAGCAGTGTAAAAATGTAAACAAACAGCTCTTACCCTGCGCGACTCAGCGTAGGGAAAGGGAGAGCATCAGAGCATGAAATGTTCCAATGCTCATTTCAGAAGGGCTGAGTGGGAGAAGAAGGGGATATGTTCAGGTTCAGCTCTGAACCCCGACAACCCCTTTAATCTTTCTATTTTCCACAACCACCACTGATCTTAAGACTAACCATCTGACCAGCCTAGAGGTCCAGGGATACTTACATTAACCCTATTACTACCCTAGATCATCAGGGACTCTGAAATTAACTTGTTTCCTGCCCTAGACCACTGGGGATATTGCATTAACTTATTTACTTCCCTTGACCAGCAGGTCTACTAGAACATACCCAAATGCTGCTATAGATCACTAGATACAAGTATGCTGGCATTAACCCATTCGCTGCCCTAGACCACCAGAAATACAGATATTGACCCCTTCAATACCCTAGACCACCTGGGATGCAGTTAAAAACCTTCTGGATGCTGGAGTCTATTTAATGCTGTTTGCCTTGTTGTTATGTGTCTCTGTATATCTGGCTACTTTGTAGTTATTTACTGGGGTGCTGTACAATTTTATTTAATGCATTCTGTATAGAGAGGGCAGAGTACAAGTGCCCAACTGCCCCACTCGCTAGCCACAAAAACTTAGAGGGAACTTTTTTTTGGATCGCACATGACTTATGCAGAGGAATAAGAAAGGGTCAGATGCCATAGGGGGAAGGAGATCGCAGCAGCACAAATTATCAGCAGCACCAAGGAGAACATAGGAAAAAACATGAAAAAAGTATCTAGCTAAAAACATTGGAAGTTACTATAAAACAGCCAACAATAACCTTCTTTTGCGGGAATAAACCTTTCAACTATCCACTTCCCTATGTCTTCGAATAAATCCGGAAGCAGTGTCGGACTGGGGTACCTAGGGCCCACCAGTGTAACTGATTCTGGGGGTCCACCTTAGGGCTCCTGCACACAAACTTATTTTTTCTCTGTGTCCGTACCTTTTTTTTTTGTGGTCTGTATGTGAAACCATTCACTTCAATGGGGCCTCAAAAAACGGAAATGACTCCATGTGCATTCCGTGTCTGTATGTCCGCATGGCCGTTCCGCAAAATGATAGAACATGTCCTATTATTGTCGGCATTACAGACAAGGATAGGACTGTTCTGTTAGAGGCCGGCTGTTCTGTTCCGTATAATGTGGAATGCACACACCCGGTATCCATGTTTTGCGGATCCGCAATTTGCGGACTGCAAAGCATCCAACGGTCGTGTTCATGAGCCCTTACAGTGAAAACAGAAGTATTACAGATGAAGTATGATGGCAGACACTCACAGCAAAATGCACAAACATACATGTGACAGAATTTAGGCTACTTTCACACTTGCAGGATGTTCCGGCGGGGGAACAGCCTGCCGCATCCGTGCTAACGCTAGCTCACCATGCCGACGAAAGTCCGCTGTAGTTTTTGTTTGCCGTGCTGTGGCCGGACCTCCAGCCCGCCCCCATTATAGTGAATGGGGCCGAAGCGGACCTCCGGCGGCACGGTGGGCTAGGGTAAGCACGGATCTGGCAGGCTGTTCCCCCACTGGAATAGCCTGCCGGACGCTGCTGCCGCTAGTGTGAAAGTAGCCCGCCCCACGTCCATAGAATGGGTCCGTATCCGAATCCGGACCTATTTATTCTCTATGGGGCCAGAAGAGATGCGGACAGCACACAGTGTGCTGTCCGCATCCGCATTTCCGGAGCGCGGCTTTGAAAAATAGAACATGTTGCAGACAAGAATAGGCAGTTCTATGGGGGTGCCAGCCGGGTGTATTGCGGATCCGCAATACACTAAGGACGTGTGAATGGACCCGTACACATATATGGATATCCTGCTCTTAAGTCAGTCAGAAACAAGACACATGCAGTTCCTATCACACATAGGAAACACACAATGCACGCACCAAGACATTTTTTGCCTAACCCTATTAAGTGTAGCACACGTAAAGGGGCGGCCGGACTTCAACAAATGGCATTTATTATGTAGAGAAAGTTAATATTAGGCACTGACTACAATGTATTCTGATTCTCCATATTGGCTCTTTTCCATCACATTATACACTGCTCATATCCGTGGTTTTGACCACTCTGTAATCCAGCAGCGGTGGCCGTGCTTACACACTATAGGTAAAGGTGTTGGCCTATGAGCACTTCCAGCCTTTTCCTGTAGTGTGTAAGCACGGCCACCGCTGCTGGATTTCAGGGTGGTCGTAACCACGGATACGTGCTGTGTATAATGTGATGGAAAGGAGGCAATATGGATAATAACAATACTTTAGTAAGTGCCTTGTATTAACTTTCTCTACATGATAAATGCCATTTACTGAAGTGAGACAACCCCTTTAACATTCAATTACATTACCGCCAATCTATGTACACAAGGGTCTTAAAGGGGTTGTCTCACTTCAGTAAGTGGCATTTACATTATACTCATTTCCATGGTTACAGACCACCCTGCAATCCATCAGTGGTGGTCATGCTTGCACACTGTAGGCAAAAGCATCAGCCTCTCTGGTGGACAGGACCATGGGAGCGCACATAGGCTAGTGCTTTATCCTATAGCGTCCAAGCACGACCACCACTGATGGATTATAGGGTGGTTGTAACCATGGAAACGAGCAGTGTATAATGTGATGGAAAAAATGAATCCAGCCAGCAAAGGAAGCAATATGGATAATAACAATACATTGGTAAGTGGCTTGTATTACCTTTCTCTACATGATAAATCTGACTTACTGAAGTGAGACGACCCCTTTAAGACCACGTTCCCTTGATCATGGGGGTCCCAGCAGTCAGACCCTTATCACCTGTCATATCATAGCTGTTTCACCTTTTCACATTCCCTATCCTTAAAGATTTTCTTTGGGTGTAAAAAAAATATAAAAATAAAAATTTGAAATCTGGCCCAAAATATGTGTCAAACTAAAATAGAAATGCTCACCTGTTAAAGGGCCTGTGTCCACTTTTCTAGTTATCCTCTACCCACAGGATCAGGGATAACTAAGTGATCCGTGGGGGTCTGAACGCTGGAGCCCCCACAGATCCCCCTTCTTGATTGAGTGGCAGGTGGAGCATATGCCCGGCCTCTCCATCCATTCTCTATGGGGTCGCCGGAGATGGCGGAGTACAGCGCTGGCTAATTCCAGTGGTCCCAAAGAGAAAGAATGGAGCAGCAGGGCGGATGTGTGGCCTGTCACACCATAAAAAGGGGGAACAGGACCCGTTACTGGGATCAGTGGGGGGTTGCAGAATCGGACCCCACTAATCATATGGTTATGCCCTATGGTGTGTAGAGGATAACTTGAAAACCTGGACAACCCCTTTAAATCCTCCACCACTCCACCACCAGTATCTCTTTACATGGCAGCAGTGATGCCTGTAAATACGGATCATTATCACTGCCGCCATGTAAACCATACGTGTCAATACTGGAGAATGGGACGCACTGGGCAGAATTTTTCGGGCATAAGTCCAACCCCCTTTGCAGGCCACAACCTTTAACAAAGCCCAAGCAAAGGCTCTAGAGGAGCAACGTGAGCAAACGGCACAAACGAAGGGTCATAACTGAAGCAGAGACATTAGGGTTCCCTGAGGCAGGGTAATAGTGCGGATCCTGGAGCAGGGGTAACTGGAGAAGAGGCAATATTTGGGGTGCATTTAGAGTGGGGGCATCTGGAGCTGGGGCACTTATGGGGGTGCACCTAAAGCAGAGGCATTAGGGTCACCTGAGGCAGGGTAATAGTGGGGATCCTGGAGCAGCTGCAGGGGCACTAGGGGGGCAACTGGAGAATATTCAATATTAGGGGCGCTTTTAGAGTGGGGGCATTGGTGGGGCATCTGTCACACACCTGAGAAATCAACCCAGCACCTCAGAGGAGTCCTTCTCTCCAGCAGCCACAGTTTCCTGACAGCAAGAGGAGGCAGACACCTTCTCTCCTCCTTCACTGCCAGCAGCCCCAGAAGTCTAGAAGATACTGCGGGGCCTCCGGTACAATGTACACCAGTAGGAGGCTGCATAACTTTGCGATACTGCCACCTAGTGGTTACAATAATTATCTCTCCTGAGAGAGGAGAAATAATTACTCCTCCATCTTATCTCAGGGCGCAGGAGACTGGGGGCTCACCAAGGAATCCCCCGCCTCCCCGGTGGGCCAGTCCAAGCCTGTCCGTAAGAATATATACGAGCCATATTCCTACACAATAAAGAAAAGAAGTTGTTCACTTGTACTATATTCACGTTATCTACAGCCACAAAGTTATCTTGGAAAAACATTCAATTGACTCTAATAATAACCAAAGACCATGAATGACCATGAATGTCTAATTAGACTGCATTAATAGTCTTCTGCAGTGCTTTAGTATTGGAGTAAGGATGCTGCAATCTTCAAGAACTTATTACAATGAACAAAATCATATTAAAAAATAAACAATAAAAATTTTAAAATAAGCAACAGTAGTAAAAAAAAATATTATAAAAAATGTTTAAATTGTAAAAAATACAGTGAATACAATAAAAATAGAAAATAGGCATCTCATTTACTGGTTTTCATTACTGAGGGAACCCCCATGAGTGTATAGAGATTTCCAGCAATACTTCATAGGAAAGCCTGCAATTTAGCTAAAGTCAACCAAACCAAAGATTAACCAGTAGATCCCTGAGCTGCGTCTAAAGCTTCTCATCCGTCAGCCAGTACCCTACTCTATGATGCCCAGGGGCAAAAAAAAAACGAAACGGCTGTCTATAGATGGGTTGCTCTTCATTTTTAGAGCAGTGTCTGGCTTGGCTAATTTACTAATCTAATTTGCGGAGAAAAAAAAAGTAAAAAAATAGAAAAAATCTCAATACAGATATAAAAAAGAAATATAAATAAAACAATATAAACAAAATAAAATAAGAAAAAAATTCAAAAAAAATTCAAAGCATGGGTGTCACGAAAAGGTAGGGATAAGTGCACCCTAAACTCCACCCACTCCTCTATCCCTACCTATTTGCACGGTCCGTCCTAACTGACGGGGTACAACTGGGCGGTAGTCCCTAGCTTACATACATGCAGGGGCCTAAAGGAAGCGAACAACAAGGGGAGAAAACAAAAGACAAAGACAGAACACACAGAAGCGCAAAGCTTCCCAGGCTGGAACCAATGGAAGCCGAGGTCCAGAGCCAGGAGGTAACACAGGCACAAAGGGGTAATACAAAATCAATGTCAATACAAACCGAGGTCAGAAGCCAAGAGATCGCGTCAGTACAAGGGGTAACACAAGGTCAAAATGAAATACAAGCCGAAGTCAAACAAACGAAGTCACACATGCAGAAAACGCTAGTGAGGTAATAAGACCAATCACAGCCAACCTGTGGCCAGCAGGTTACCTGTTTTAATAGATACAATTAATTGGTCACGTGACGTGGCCAGCGTCACGTGACCCATGTCCAGAAGATCTAAACACCTAAGCACCGACTCATTGCCATCGGCGCTCAGTTCCCCTTCGTTGTCTAGGGGATGAAGGATGCCGGCCACGCTGAGGAGGCGGCGCGGCCGGGTCCTTCCCACCCACCTCCCCACGGAGACGAGGACGCCAGCCGCATCCTAGCTCCTCCTTAGGAATGGGATGCCGGCGGCGCTGCAGGGAGTGAGCGCTTCTCCGGCTCCCAGTTACAATGGGAATACATAGAAAATAGCAAGAAAAAAATGCACTAAAACTAAAAATGAATAAAAATGATAAAAAAATAAACAGAAATAGAAAAAAAGGTAAAATAATTTGGACTTTTTCAAAGCTTGACTGCTAGAATGATATTTGCCCTTAATAAGTAACATCCCAGTGTAGCACAACCTCCTTCTTATTTGTATAATCACGTTGATATAATTGGCTCCTCGCTCAAGAGGACATCACTCTGCCGATGACTGTGGAGAAAGTAAAGAGCTATTGATTCCCAGCAGAGCAGAACACAAATAAGAGCCTGACGCCACAGACAGAATCATTAATAAATAAAGGAGTAGTTGCGCTCAACACATTTAAAGCCAAGACTGTAAAATGCCACCGTGGTTACCTGGAAACTCAAAGACAGAAACATAAGATGTACTGAGCAATTTTCTTTTCATTACAAAGAAACATTCCTAACAAAGAACAGTTTAAGAAGATATGTTAAAAAGGTACTTAAAGGAACCAAAATAATAAAAACAGTGCCACACCTGTCTATAGGTGGTGCCATACCTGTCTATAGGTGGTGTGTGGTATTGCAGATCAGTCACATTCACTTCAGTGGAGCTGAACTCTAATACCAGACACAACCCATGGACAGCGGTGGCGCTGTTGATGGAAGAAAGCAGACATTTACTGTATGTCTTAGGGTCAATGATTAATTTAAAACAATCCTTTATTTCAAGATAAAAATATAATACTAGCTGGGGAATGGAGAGTACACCTACCTGATGCCCAACAATTCACCTATTGTTAACTGGTCCCCTCTTCTGTTATTTAAGATGCACGTTGGTGGTCCTGACCTAGACACTTCCTGCTTGCCCAGCATTAGATTGGCACAGCACTGGTCGATTTGAGAGCAGAAGGACTACAGATGGGCAGGGACAATCTTGTTGTCTGAGAATTTCTGCCTTTATCTTAGGTGGCAGAAAAGTCACCTGGGGTGTGGTATGGGTGAGAAAAAGGACCGGCCAGCAGTCTGATTTATCATTTTCTGCACGTGTTTTAGGCATAGAAAATGGTCTAAATCTATGCCAGCAAAGCGTAAAGTCCGCCTACGTTATGTAGAGGCCGGTGCACAGGAGGGACAAAGACTGGTGTTCAAATCGCTGGTCTTCATAAATGCTCCCTTTTCTGTCTAATTCTTTCTGTCAATTTACTTTATTCCTAAAATTAAAGGTGGAAAAAAAAAATCTAATAATTTATTAGAAAATTTGAAAAGTTTGACATTTTCTCATTGAGGACCAAGTGACTCAAGTTGTGGAGGACTTTGCACATCAGTAGATTGATTTAAAGTAGAACAGTGTAATGCTACTTTTCTCCTGTGGTGGTGCTGTAGGGAAACTGAACAAAGGATTATCCACTTTGCGTGGATGACCAAGAGGGGAAAAAAGGGAGATAAAACTTAACTTTTACTGGTAATCAATAAAATTGAAGCACTGCACCAAGAAGAAAAACATTAAATAAGCAAATCAAAATGACATACTATACACGCCCCTAAAGTGTAATGCAGTGGAACCCAGTGAGCCAGTGGATGACCAGTCACAAGGCAGAGTCACATGGAAATGTAAAAAATTGGAAAGTTCTTACCAATCTTGAAGTGCCTCAAAAGGTAAGGTTCAACCAGGGGCGGACATACCGCCTGTGTAGCTGGTTCAGCTGCACAGGGGTGCAGCAAGTGAAGGGGGCCCATCCCAGTGCCAGCAGAGGCGTTTATTATTTTTATCTTATCATATTTTTCATTCCCTACCTCTGCCAACAGGGTAACCTGGGCACCTTGGTGTGGAGGTCGGGAGGGGCCGGAGTTTTGGGGGGTGCCTGATTAGCACTTACTGCAAATCTGCTGCCCGTTTGTGTCTACACTCCATAGCTGAAGGACCTTCGATGACATCATAGTGATGTGATCTTTTCAGCAGTGGGAGTGGAGGTAGGACCTGTGATGAGGTCTCCATCATGTGACCAGCAGTGGAGACCTGTGATGCCATGGAATGAATGTAAGTGCCAGAGAAATGCTGGGAGATGTGGTTCTCCCCATTATACTTCCTCCCTGCTTAGTGGGAGGGAAATATGTTATTTTACTGGGACTGTATGTTAGAGTGGCTAAAGGGAGGGGAGGGGTTACATAGGACTGTATGTTATAGAAGACTATAAGAAAGATATGTTTTTTACATGGGACTGTATGTTATAGAAGGTTGGAGGGAGATGACTGGCGTTATTTACATGGGACTGGATATTTTAGAAGACTGGAGGGTAAGGAGTGATGTTATTTATATGGGACTATGTGTTGGAGGGGGGTGAAGGAGGGGATTTAAGTTATTTACATGGGACTGTATGTTATAGAGAACTGTAAGAAAGAGAAGTTATTTATGCGACTGGAAGGAGAGGACAGGTGTTATTTACATGGGACTGCATGGTATAGAAGACTGAAAGGAAGATAGGTTATTTACATGGGACTGTATCATATAGAAGACTGGTGGGAGACGACTGGTGTTATTTACATAGGACTGCATGGTATAGAAGACTGGAGGGAGAGGACGGGCATTATAATTTATGAGGGCACTGCAGAGATGATTATAACTCCGGGGGCTACGGCAGGAGGCATTATAATTACAGAGGGCACTGCAGGGAACATTATAAATACTGTGGGCAGTGGAGGAGGGCATTACTACTACTGCTGAGGGCTCTATAGAAGTGCCTTATAGATTATAAGAGGTGCCCTATAGGGAGGCCTTATTAGTACTGAGGGCACTGTAGGGAGCCTTATTAACACTTGGAATACTATTTGGGGGTGGCTTCCACCTGGCAGTGACCCGGTGATGTCACTGGCACTAAAGGACATGCCTGTAAAATGGCTAGGGCAGAGGGTGCGGCAGTTACAGAGAGCGGAGCCTCTAGGTGTAATGGTAACGGCCCCGTTTTCATATAATAAAACATAATTTTTCTCAGCAATGCGGACACATAAGAACATGGGACCAACACAGATGCCTTCAGCTGCCAAGCGCACACGTAACAGGTCAGTCCTTTAATTGTCCAAGTGTATGAGGGAGTCCTGAGGGATAGCTGAAGGCCTAGGGAGCATTTTACCATCAGCTATGGACTTCATTGGGGGGAGAAAGCTGGAACTAAAGTGCCTCGGGCAGCATCAAATCTAAATATGGACCTGGCTCCACAGCAGTAGCAGGATGTAGTGTCAGACATCTCACTGCTGGTCTGTGTATGAGGAGGAGCGGTGCGGCCGGGAATCTGCTGTGCTCCTCCTCCTACACAGACCAGCAGAGCAATGTGTGACACTACATCCTGCTGCTGCTGTGGAGCGCCAGCGGCTGAACTGTGATCATGAGGAACTAGGTGAGTATATTTTTTTAACTTCCTGTGAAGGCGGCACATATCTGACCATTACTTCTGTGAGGGGGCACATATCTGACCATTACTACTGTGAGGGGGCACATATCTGGACATAACTACCATGTACTGGTACAAAGGGGGAATAATTACTATGTGGGGGCATTAAGGGGACTGGGTGTGTATAGTTATGCTTTGGGCAGAGTTAAAGGCGTGACCTAGTATGAAAAGAATATATATTCATATTATAAACATATTCACAAGATGTTTTTTATTTGCACATATATATTTATATTTGTATGTGTGGTTTAAGGGGGGGGGGGGGCAGGTACATCCCTTGCACGGGGGCCCTTTGCTGCCTGTGTCTGCCCCCTGGGACAAAGGAACAAAATAGATATTGATAGACAAAAGGCCCTGAGACCCCAATGGAGATGATATACAGTTCAAAAATTGGGGAAATAGATGTCAATTATACAGAGCCAAAATGAATACCTTCAAATAAAACAACTAAAGTTGAGTTGCTCATTAAGACCCAGTGGAGCTGTAGTTTTCAGATAATAAATCCAGCGGGCCTCTCTCTGAAGAATATCCCTATCCCAGTTGCCACCCTTCGAGGGTTGTTTAATTTTGTCAATGCCCATGAAAGAAACACAGGCTCTACCATAGTGAAAACAGTTAATATGTTTGGCTATGGGTGTGTCTTTCATATTAGCAATATCATTGAGATGTTCACCCACTGCGAAATTCGCGGATAGTTTTGCCAATATATTCTTTCCCACATTCACACATGAGACGGTAAATGACTCCCCGTGTTTTACGGTTGATGTAGTCATGACTAACATACTCCCTTCCAGTTACATTACTTTTGAAAGTTTTACCAGTGTAAATATGTTTGCATGCAATCCAACCACCACACCTATAGCATCCCCTGGCTCTCATCTGGAGCCAGGAGCTGCCTGATGGTGTTGGTGGTGCAAATTTACTCTGTACTAGTCTATCTTGTAGACTCCTGCCCCCACGATAAGTAATGTGCGGGTGATCTCCCACAACTTCTTTCAAGTCGGGATCCATAGTGAGAATTTCCCAGTGTTTGTTTACAATCTCCTGTATCTGTGTGACGGCCTTATCGTAGGTGGTGATAAATCTTATCAACTTGCCATTCTGGTTCACCACCCGCTTGGGAGGAAGGAGATTAGATTTCTCCTCCTGTAAAGCCGACCTGAAAGGTGATCTAAGGACCTTGTCAGCGTTTATAGTTTGTGTGGATATTACTTTGAATTCTTATATCCACTAGGGAAGCTTCAAGAGTGTAGGAGCAAAATTTTGACTTCAGTCTGACCCTGGTCCTGGGCCTCAATACAAAACTTGTACCCTTGGTGTCTTCTTATGTGGCAGAAGGGCCCAACGAGCACATCTATGTCTGCATTCACTATTGCAGGGGTGCACAACCCGCAGCCCATGGGCAGTATGTGGGGTGCATAGCCACTTTTAAAGGCCCTAGACTTGGTGATCATGTGATCGCTGGGTGTCTTGAAGACAGAGTAGAGCTTCAGGGTCTTAGCAGACTCTAATCATCTCTGCCTTGTAAAATGCCCCCACAAGGGCTGTTTCCCCCTGCAACTGGGGCTCCTTTGAATAGTGCAAAATACAAAGAGATTGATATACTATGTGTGATGGCTCACCTGTCGTGATATCTGGATTGGGGTGCTCTGTTATAAAGCTGCACCCAAAAACGTCAAAATATATATATTTATAATTGGTTAACACGCATTCTTAATCATTCGGAGCCGCATTAAAAAACTAAATATATTGAATTTGACAAACTTAAATACAAATAAAAGTACATGTACCATTGATAGAATAATTCATCACCCCTAATAATTAATCAAAGATTACAACAATCCCAATACATATAATACATCATTTTATATATAAAAAAATAAAAAAATTCATTAAATATTAATGTCACGGGCAGCGGATGTGAACCCACTGTACTACGGACTGGCTGTAACCTAGAGGGGCGTGACTAAGCAGCTACCTGGTTTTCGCTAGAGCCACTGATGGTGAGGATAGACTTTGCCGTTAGGGTAGTTGCCAGGTACCACTCAAGAGCACTCCCAGAGTCAGTAGCAGTTGGTCCAGGCGAACCAGGAGGTACCTGAAAAGGTACTGACAGTACAGGCGTGGTTAGACAGGCAGGGTCGTTACCAGGAGCAACAAAGACAGGAACTGGAGGATGAGGCAGAGACGTAGTCGAGACAAGCAATGGGTCAGGGCAGGCGGCACAGGAACGAAGTCAGACAATCCGGGTCGGCAACAGGAGGAGCGATGCAAGCAGGCAGGGATCAGACGAAGAGCGTAGTCTAGGAACGAGGCACGTAGTCAGGAACACAAGTGGTAACAAGCTCAATTGCACAGGGTAGGACCTGACACAACACAGCTCCGCCCAAGGAGTGATGCTGTAACGGTCGCGTACACACACACACAGGGGGGAGGGAAGTGACCACTGCGCTCCACCCTTACCCCTGGCCCTGCCTACTTGCCTTGCGAGTCCTAATGACAGGGGACAACTGGACGGCAATCCCTAACTTGTAATAAGTGCAGGGATGACAGACAGACAAACAACAGGACGTGAACGGACCGAGTCAATACCAGGAAAGCTACAAAGTACAAATGGAGCAAGCAGAGAATTGTCAGGAGAAGCCGGGGTCATAAATACCAGGAGAGACGTGAATTACCAAAGGAATCAGCAGAGGATCGTCAGGAAGAGGCCGGGGTCAGAATACCAGGAGAGCAGCAAAGTACACAAGGAGCAGGCAGAGGATCGTGAGGAATTCAGCAGGAGGTAAGTACGTCAGGAAAGACCAAATCACAGGTGGAACTTAAATTAACAGGCAACCTGTGGCCAGCAGGCTGCCTGTATTTATAGTGGGGAGTGAGGGTCATGTGACGTGGCCAGCGTCACATGACCGACAGACCAACCAGTCGAGCACCGAGTGATCAGCTCGGTGCTCAAGGCATACTTAGGAGCAGGGAGCCACCCAGCTAGTAAAGCTGCCCTGGGAACGAGGTAAAACACAGATCCTCGTTCCCGAAGCTAAGCAGCAGGTCTGCGGCTAATGGGGGACCGAGTGCACCTTCGGAACCCCGTTACAGTACCCCCCCTTTTACGAGGGGCCACCGGACCCAAGACTTCAGGCGATGACCTTTCAGGGTGTTCTAAATGAAATTTTCGAACAAGTCTAGGAGCATGAACCTCCCTGGCAGGTACCCAAGACCTCTCTTCAGGTCCATACCCCTTCCAGTGAATGAGGTACTGCAAGGAATTACGCACCTTCCTGACATCCACTATTTTAGACACCACATACTCGACAGCATTATTAACAAGAACCAGCGGAGGCGAGGCTTTCGATGGTACTACCGGTTCAAAATATTTTTTAAGTAGAGATTTATGGAACACATTATAAATGTGGAATGACTCGGGCAGCTCCAACCTAAATGATACCGGGTTAATCACCTCCGTGATCTTATATGGTCTAATAAAACGAGGAGCAAACTTTTTAGAATCTACTTTAAGAGAGAGATTCTTGGAGGACAACCATACCTTATCCCCAACCTGAAAATTCACCCCCCTTGAACGTCTCCTATCGGCCTTGAGTTTCTGAGAACTTTGAGCCTTTTCTAAGTTCGATTGAACCCGGGCCAAAACTGTGCACAGTTCAGAGGAGAACCTATCCGCCTCAGGGTTAGAGGAGGAGACGGATGACCCAGAATGAAAACGGGGATGGAAACCATGGTTACAAAAAAAAGGTGAAACCCCAGCAGAAGAATTGACACGGTTATTCAAACAAATTCAGCCAATGGAAGAAAATTCACCCATAATTGCTGGTCATCAGCAACATACAACCTCAAGAATTGTTCCACAGACTGATTAAGGCGTTCAGTCTGCCCATTACTCTCAGGGTGGTAGGCAGAGGAAAAAGACAATGAAACTTTACATTTTTGACAGAAGGCCCTCCAGAATTTGGACACAAACTGCACACCCCTGTCTAAAACAATATTTTCCGGGATACCATGCAATCGAACAATTTCTTTCACAAAAATAGACGCCAGGGTTTTGGCATTTGGGAGTTTAGACAGGGGAATGAAATGGACCATCTTGCTAAACCTATCGACCACTACCCAAACTACAGTCTTACCCTCCGCCAGCGGTAGGTCAGTTATAAAGTCCATCGAGATATGGGACCAGGGTCTACTGGGAATGGGTAGGGGTCGTAGGTTACCAGCAGGGAGAGTCCTAGGTGTCTTGGACCTGGCACAAACCTCACAGGCTGACACGTAGGACTTGACATCCCTAGTTAGAGTGGGCCACCAATAAGATCTAGAAACCAGATCCTTAGTGCCCTCAACACCCGTCCACAAAAGGCAGAATCGTGACACTCACCCAACAGCTGGAGACGAAATTGTACGGGACCAAACAACTTATCTGTTGGGGTGGATACCGGTGCCAGATGTTGTTCAGACCTAATGCCAGCCGAGATATCCTGGGTAAGAGCTGCTAAGAAGATTTTTGCTGGTAGGATGGATTCAGGTGGTACCTCAGTAGGTTGAAAAGCCTGAAAGCTCTGAGATAATGCGTCCGCCTTCACATTTTTACTTCCCGGCCTGAACGTAATGGAAAAATCAAAACGAGTAAAAACCAGAGCCCATCTGGCTTGACGGGGATTCAACCTCTTAGCAGACTCGAGAAACATAAGGTTTTTATGGTCAGTGACAACAGTTACACAATGCCTTGCCCCCTCCAGAAAATGCCTCCACTCCTCAAAAGCCCATTTAATGGCCAGCAGCTCCCTATTCCCTATGTCGTAGTTTCTCTCCGTGGGAGAGAATTTTCTGGAGAAAAATGTCGTCAAGATAGACAATAACAAATTTACCTAAGAACTCCCTAAGAATGTCATTCATGAAGTTTTGGAACACAGCTGGGGCATTGCTGAGTCCAAAAGGCATCACCTGATATTCAAAGTATCCTACCGGGGTATTGAACGCTGTCTTCCATTCGTCTCCCTCCTTGATTCGGATTAGATTGTATGCCCCTTTCAGGTCAATTTTGGAAAACCAGGTTGCCCCCAGAACCTGGTTAAATAAATCCGGAATCAATGGGAGGGAGTATCTATTCTGGACAGTGATTTTATTTAATCTCCGGTAATCGAAACATGGCCTAAGACCACCATCTTTTTTCTTAACGAAGAAAAACCCCGCCCCCATAGGAGAGACAGAAGGTCTAATATGCCCTTTACCAAGGCTCTCCTTAATATAATCTTCCATGGCCTTGCGTTCGGGCATAGAAAGATTATAAATTCGTCCTTTAGGAAACTTGGCCCCCTCTACTAGCTCTATGGTACAATCATAAGGTCTATGGGGGGGTAGAACCTCCGGGGTTGGTGATGAGAATACATCAGAATATTCTCTAACAACAGAGGATAAAGTATCAGACTTTACTGAGACCCCAGCCTGTACCACGGACAAGCACGAGTCACACTTAGGCCCCCATCTCACCAACTCCCCATTGGACCAATCTATAGTGGGGTTATGTAGTCGGAGCCAAGGCAACCCTAGTACCACCTCAGCCGGTAGGTTCTCCAGGACTAAAAGCGAACATCTCTCTGAGTGGCACACACCCACAGTTAGAGAAATCTCCGAGGTACATAAGCTCACCGTACCACCAATAAGAGGAGTAGCATCAATAGCCATGACATGAATAGGAGTTGGTAAGGCAAACATAGGAATACCCAATCTTACAGCATACTCAGAGTCAATAAAGCTAGCCGCTGAGCCAGAATCAATAAAGGCCTTACCCGGCCATTTATCTACTCCCAGAGAAATCGTAATGGGTACCGAAAGCTTACATTTAGAAAATTCAGGGTGTACCTGGTCTTTAGGTTGCCTTGCCTTAGGAGACTTGACAGAGAGGACCTTCTTAGGACACTGGTTGATCCAATGGTCAGGATCTCCACAGTAAAAGCATTCTCCACGTCTGCGGCGAAGATTCACTCGGGTCATGCCAACCAGCATGGGTTCCTCGGTGGAGACCTCAGCATTATCTCTGGGATAGGCCTCTGGCTGGACCACCATCTGGGAAGAGAACTGTTGTCCCTGTCGTCTCTCTCTAACCCGTCGGTCAAGTTGGACAACAAGGGTCATCATCTCCTCTAAGGTCTCTGGAAGTTGATAACTGACCAGAAGATCCTTTAATTTATCAGACAGACCTGACCTGAACTGACTCTTCAGGGCTGGTTTGTTCCATCCTGAGGGGACACACCACCTTCTGAATTGGGTGCAATAAACCTCTGCTGGTAGATTGCTCTGAACCAGTGCCTTTAGAGCCGTCTCGGCTACTAGAGCCCTGTCTGGTTCATCATAGAAGGTACCCAGGGCCTGAAAGAACCCCTCCACAGAAGATAAACAACTGGCGCCAGCAGGTAAAGAGAACGTCCAGTCCTGGGGATCACCCTGTAATCGGGAAATGATAATGCCCACGCGTTGACTCTCGGGGCCAGAGGACACGGGGCGCAAACGGAAGTAAAGTTTGCAATTCTCCTTAAAAGAGAGAAACTTCTTCCGGTCTCCAGAAAAGGGTTCTGGGAGCTTAATCTGGGGCTCAAAATGCGGACTGGAGGCCTGAGGAGTGGAAGAACCTTGCCCTAACTCAAAAGAACTGAGTTTTTCCCCTAACTCCTGCACCATCTGCGTCAGATTAGAGACATGGTCAGTCAGGGTCACCAGAGGATTCATTATACAGTGGTTATTGGGCCTGTTAATCTGTAACGGTCGCGTACACACACACACAGGGGGGAGGGAAGTGACCACTGCGCTCCACCCTCACCCCTAGCCCTGCCTACTTGCCTCGCGAGTCCTAATGACAGGGGACGACTGGACGGCAATCCTTAACTTGGAATAAGTGCAGGGATGACAGACAGACAAACAACAGGACGTGAACGGACCGAGTCAATACCAGGAAAGCTACAAAGTACAAATGGAGCAAGCAGAGAATTGTCAGGAGAAGCCGGGGTCATAAATACCAGGAGAGACGTGAATTACCAAAGGAATCAGCAGAGGATCGTCAGGAGGAGGCCGGGTCAGAATACCAGGAGAGCAGCAAAGTACACAAGGAGCAGGCAGAGGATCGTCAGGAATTCAGCAGGAGGTAAGTACGCCAGAAAAGACCAAATCACAGGTGGAACCTAAATTAACAGCCACCCAGCTAGTAAAGCCGCCCTGGGAACGAGGTAAAACACAGATCCTCGTTCCCGAAGCTAAGCAGCAGGTCTGCGGCTAATGGGGGACCGAGTGCACCTTCGGAACCCCGTTACAGATGCGTACAGCAACCGAGCACAAGCAGCGTTCAGGTAGACTGGAAGCTGCGGAGCGGAATCTCCATAGCAGCAGAAGAGACGGGGAAGCACAGATCATGATCACAGGTGAGCACGGCGCCCGGAACCGTGGCGGCGAGCAGGGGGACAGTGTCTCACCGAGGACGCTGTTACAATTAAAAAGAAAAAATTGGAAAATATATCATCTACAATGGTGTAATTCCCCACTTGATATCCTTTTTATTGTCCCATGATTTTACCTAAATGGAAGCGAGAATTTATGTTGCACATGATTAGTCCAGAAAAAAATAAATAAAATAGATATATAAAAAAATATATATAATGTCGATACTGCACTATAAAAAACACAAAATATAATGAAAGTGACTTGATAGATTATGACTTCAATTCATCCTTAGTACTTTGTGATTTGTGTATCAAATTAATTGTATTTATTTCATTTAGTGTCTTTTTTAGGGCTCAGGCACACGACAGTATGTATTTTGCGGTCTGCAAAAAATGGATCCACAAAAACTTTTTGTATTTTGCGGAACGGAACAGCTGGCCCTTCATAGAACAGTACTATCCTTGTCCGTAATGCGGATAATAATAGGACATGTTCTATTTTTTTGCGGAACGGAAATACGGACATACGGAAACGGAATGCACATGGACTAACTTCAGTTTTTTTTGGCGGATCCATTGAAGTGAATGGTTCCGCATACCGTCTTCAAAAATAACGGAACGGACACGGAAAGAAAATACGTTTGTGTGCATGAGCACTTACTTTGTCTGTGATAAGTAGTCACACGATTGTGAGAAAGCGTGCCCGTGACTGAATAATGTATCCTTAGTACTTTACTCAATAATGAGTAAATAATCACATCTGTTGAGCTACATGTCCGATTCTCCTTTATGTCTAGATTAAAGGAATTATTTATAGACTGGATATTAGTAGTTTTTCTTGGCCATTTTATACTAGTATCCAGTCTATGAATAATTCCTTTAACCTAGACATAAAGGAGAATCTGACATATAGCTCAACAGATGTGATTTATGTCATACAGTGCCCACGTGACAAACAATATATTGGAAGAACAAAACGTGTTCTAAAAAAGAGAATAGCTGAACATATCAATAATATAAGAAAGGGCTTTGAACAGCATTCCCTATCGAAACATTTTAAAGAACACCATAATAAAGATCCATGAAGACTTATTTTTGCAATACCTTACTACCCAATGGACTCAATGCAGAAATTTAATTTGCCCTTCGTGGATGAGGAATCGGGGTCAGGCTGTGCTACCAGCACCTCGATCCCTCCTCCGGGGGAGGCCCCCACCCCTATTCATTTGTAGAATGGAGGAAGGTGCCATTATCATGTTCATTTGAATACTTATTTTTATCTAACATAAAGAGTTATTTCAATATAGAAAAAATAACAGTCAAAGTGAAAATAAAAATACACCTATAAGAAAAATGTATTAAAAATGCAATAAAAAAAAATACATATGTCTCCACCCCCTATCTGTAGAATGGAGCAAGGTTTTATTTCCATTTGAATTTCTATATCTAAAACAAAGAGATATACAGTATCATTTCAATATGAAAAATAATAATTAGACAAATGTTTATTTGGTGTTTATTTGTTTATTCACTTACTTAATTGTGTGTATTGCGGGAATTTGGGAGCTATGCAGGCACACGCGATTATATCTACCCAAGCGTGGGTCAGGTGGTGGCGTTGTTAGGAAGCCGCAGACGCTGGGTCCAGGCCGCGCGGTGGCTGGGGGCCCGTCATCCTCGCTTCCGACCCTGTTGTCATATCCGGCTTGCTTTGCAGGGCTGGTGTGGCGCGGGCCTGGGGCGTTCCTGCTTCGTGCGGTCGGTCCGTATGCGCATGCGCGGCGGTGACATCACGCATGACGTCCGGTGTGGGTGCGCAGTATGGTAGCTGATGGCGTTTTTCAGGTGCAGGCTAGGAGGGAGTTCTCTGCTGTACCTGATTGAGTTATATCTAGAGGTGGGGTATAAAAGGTGGGTCATTTGGTAGGTCTATTGTGCCCTGTGAAAAAGCCAGTGAGCGAAACGGCCTCGGGCCGTCCCTCCATCCACGTTGGTTATTTGTTATGCACTTAGTATGCTAATATTGCTGCTTGTGTGGTGATACTATGGACTAGCGGTACCTTGTCGGTGTTATGCTCTTATGTCTTCCCTAACCACCCAGGTTTACTTTAGGTCCTGTGGTGTATTTGTATATAGTGTGAAGACTGATGAGCATACTGATTGTTTTCATTCCCTTTTTTGTATACAGTCTCCAGTACACCACACAGACAGTAGCAACCTTGTGCAATAATTATGCAATGATATATTGACTGGTATGGGGGGTTTTATTCACACTTCTTTGCATTTCCCTTGTGGGTTTTAATTATTCAATCAATTATTTATCTTGTTTGTATGCATATTTGTTTAATAAAGATTTGTATGAACATTACCGCTGGTGTGTCGTGCATTTGTAGGAGTTTCATGTTTTGTGGCAGTGCGGTGCTTATAGCGGCTGGTTTCAGCCTTTTTTTGGTATATTACGAGTTTTCTACTAACTGGCTTCGGCTTTGAAGCAGGGGCCCCTGTGGAGCTTGATTTCCTCTGCCATCTTTCAGCAAATGGTGGGTGTGAGGACCCAAATATAGTAAATATTAATCCATATTCCAAAGAAAAAATGTGGGGGGTTGAGTCCGCACAACCCGCATGTAGGTGCATATCACTATGGCGAAATACATATACAAACGGAAAATGCAAATGTGATCGCACACTACATCCAGCATTCTGCCCTGCCTCCATGCTGGATGAGACATTGGTGTACATTTTGGCCAAAGCATAATAAGCCACTCACCGCGTCAAGGTCGTCTCATTTGAGTGGTCCCTAACACTTGTTCCTACCTGTTTATGGGCCATGACAGCCACATAAAGTCCAGGGAATGCAGGTCAGCATGCAAGCCAAGCACACTATGCTTTTAACCCCGTCCGGTGCCATTACAGCTTTCATCGGATCCAGGGATGCAAGTACCAACATGCATGCTGAACCCACCATATACTTCTCCTGGAGCCAAATGGCTACTGGTAGGTTCTATATAAGCAGACTCAGTTTTATACTGACTTTAAAACCAGCCTCCAGGACAGATTGACTGGTCAGGTGTGCATGACTCAAAGGAGATCGCCACGCCTCCAATATAAGCTACAAAGAAAAAATGTCATGGCCCATAAACAGGTAGGAACAAGTGTTAGGGACCACTCAAATGAGACGACCTTGACGCGGTGAGTGGCTTATTACGCTTTGGCCAAAATGTACACCAATGTCTCATCCAGCATGGAGGCAGGGCAGAATGCTGGATATAGTGTGCGATCACATTTGCATTTTCCGTTTGTATATGTATTTCGCCATAGTGATATGCACCTACATGCGGGTTGTGCGGACTCAACCCCCACATTTTTTCTTTGTAGCTTATATTGGAGGCGTGGCGATCTCCTTTGAGTCATGCACACCTGACCAGTCAATCTGTCCTGGAGGCTGGTTTTAAAGTCAGTATAAAACTGAGTCTGCTTATATAGAACCTACCAGTAGCCATTTGGCTCCAGGAGAAGTATATGGTGGGCTCAGCATGCATGTTGGTACTTGCATCCCTGAATACGATGAAAGCTGTAATGGCACCGGACGGGGTTAAAAGCAGAGTGTGCTTGGCTTGCATGCTGACCTGCATTCCCTGGACTTTATGTGGCTGTCATGGCCCATAAACAGGTAGGAACAAGTGTTAGGGACCACTCAAATGAGACGACCTTGACGCGGTGAGTGGCTTATTACGCTTTGGCCAAAATGTACACCAATGTCTCATCCAGCATGGAGGCAGGGCAGAATGCTGGATGTAGTGTGCGATCACATTTGCATTTTCCGTTTGTATATGTATTTCGCCATAGTGATATGCACCTACATGCGGGTTGTGCGGACTCAACCCCCCACATTTTTTCTTTGTAGCTTATATTGGAGGCGTGGCGATCTCCTTTGAGTCATGCACACCTGACCAGTCAATCTGTCCTGGAGGCTGGTTTTAAAGTCAGTATAAAACTGAGTCTGCTTATATAGAACCTACCAGTAGCCATTTGGCTCCAGGAGAAGTATATGGTGGGCTCAGCATGCATGTTGGTACTTGCATCCCTGGATCTGATGAAAGCTGTAATGGCACCGGACGGGGTTAAAAGCAGAGTGTGCTTGGCTTGCATGCTGACCTGCATTCCCTGGACTTTATGTGGCTGTCATGGCCCATAAACAGGTAGGAACAAGTGTTAGGGACCACTCAAATGAGACGACCTTGACGCGGTGAGTGGCTTATTACGCTTTGGCCAAAATGTACACCAATGTCTCATCCAGCATGGAGGCAGGGCAGAATGCTGGATGTAGTGTGCGATCACATTTGCATTTTCCATTAATCCATATTCCTCACAAACACATTTATAAGAAAAATGCATCAAAAACACACATGCGTCGTTTTTTTAAATAAAATAGATATATATCATTCAATATTGATGTGTATTAATACGTTAGATAAAGGATAAACATTATGGTATAATGCATATGGTAATATGCTATAGTTTCCAAAACATAGGGATAATAAATGATCTATTTCAGATTTTCCAGAGGATATTTTGGAGTGATCTTATATGTGAATCTGTAATTTGATTCAGATGTATACTAATATGTCAAACAAGCAAAGAAACTTGCCTTGTGACTTGCCTGTGACATTTGTACTCCTATATTTACTATTTTTTAACTATTGTAGGAAGGCGCAGGGGTCCGTCATTGTAGGAAGGTACGTGTCACCGAGGTTCCTGGCCTCAGTGAGATAAGAACCGGTAATTTTGTGTGTCAGCGGCAGCTAGTGCTCGCTGACACTGTTTTACTTAGTGTGGCTGTAAAGCCAATCCGGGCCGGTTCTTATTGGGAGCAGCCAAAGAGCAGGGTGGGTGCCTGTTCCCCACGTCCAGGCCAGCAGATCAGCTGTGTGTGGAATGTATGCTCCAGGTGATAGTGGAGCTCTGTGTTTTGGGAGCTGAGGAGGTCTGCCATACTGCAAGGCTGAGAGCTGCCAGCTGGAAGCCAGGCGCCCTAAAGCCTGCTGTGGACTCCCAGGTGACTGTGAACTTTTGCTGTGTGAATTAACACGAGGATTCCTGCGGTGTGAATTAACACCAGGGCCCTGCCAAGTATTGCGTTTCTTTTCTGCCTTTTTGTGTGAATAAACACTGACTTTTGCTTTTCAACCATGGTTTTGCCTCTGTATTGTATCCACTTACCCTGCCTACCAGAGCAAATCCCAACACTATTTTATTTGTTTTATGGAAAGAACTATATACAGAGCAAAATGCTGGATTGGTATTGGCAGGCATAAAAGAAATAATCCATTTCCAGACTTTCCAAGTGTTAATACCGAGTGACCTCACTTAGGGAGGGAGAGTTTAAAAGGATTCTATAGATTGCATTTCTTCATGCCACTGATGAAGGAGCGCGCAAGCTCTGAAACGCGTCTGGGAGTGAAAGAAATGCAATTCAGGAAGATCTTCTAAAAAACCTATAGCCACAGAAATAATTGGAACAAAACAAGGAGACGGCTAAATCAAAGTCAAAGAAAGAAACATCGATAATACTCGATTGGAGTCAAATATCAGTGACCTAAGATACAGCAGCGACTCCGTAACTCAAAAGACAGGCGCAACCAAGAACACTTGGGACGCCAAGTCTGAAGCAGTATCTCTGCGGTTACCGCGCTCGATACAGGTGAAGTGGTTCCCACACAAACTCCTCTCGCTACAGTCGTCAAGACGGTAACGTAGCTACATGGTAGCAATATAAATCAAATGTTTCATTTTAAGTCTGAATGAATATTCTACCGTATTTTAATAAGAGGCACCATTATTGAGTAAAGTACTAAGGATACATTATTCACTAACGGGCACGCTTTTCTCACAATCAAGTGAGACTACTTATCAATAAGACAAAGTAAAAAGGACACTAAATGAAATAAATACAATTAATTTGATACACAAATCAGGGAGTACTAAGGGTGAATTGAAGTCATAATATATCAAGCCACTTTCATTATATTTTGTGTTTTTTATAGTGCACTATGGACATTATATATTTTTTTTATATATCTTTGGACTATTTATTTTTATTTTTTTCTGGACTAATCATGTGCAACATAAATTCTCGCTTCCTTTTCGGTAAAATCATGAGAAAGGATATTGGTCCAATGTAGATGATATACAGTATTTTCCTATTTTTTATTTTCAATATTTTATGATTTTTTTTATTATATATATATATATATATATATATATATATATATATATATATTGTAAGGGATCGCCTATTATTCGGGGGTCATTCTCACAATGATCTTCATAACCACTGGGTTTCAGGTCCAAACAGTGCAATTTATTTTACACTCTTCATACACAACATGGCATAAAACAAAAGCCTGCCCATCTGGGCTCTACCTAAACATAATAAACATCGTATCCCTAACTCGGCTATACGATAGCGTTCCCACATGGAACCAGGTGCGGCTTACCCCAGACATAAAGTCCACCAGCCCTCAGGCTGTAACAAATGCAGTACCTTTGAAGGGGTTTGTGGTCTAGCAGTCCTCCTGACTCTGACCTTTCAATGCTTGTTCCAGGGTGTCGCTGAGTCCCCCAAAGTCCAGGCTATTGCATAGCCTCGTGGCCCCTCAGCCTTGCCTAGCTGAGACCACACAGACAGAGCCTCACCAGGCCTCTGTCTGCACACTCTCCAGAGTGAGACACACCCAGGATCCAGTAGCAGGATTAAATAGGATCCCTGGACATGAGCATGTCTCAAGTCCCGGACTGGAACCTGGGGAAACAACACCTCAATGTTCACATTGCCACAATATATATATACAGGGAGTGCAGAATTATTAGGCAAGTTGTATTTTTGAGGATTCATTTTATTATTGAACAACAACCATGTTCTCAATGAACCCAAAAAACTCATTAATATCAAAGCTGAATATTTTTGGAAGTAGTTTTTAGTTTGTTTTTAGTTTTAGCTATTTTAGGGGGATATCTGTGTGTGCAGGTGACTATTACTGTGCATAATTATTAGGCAACTTAACAAAAAACAAATATATACCCATTTCAATTATTTATTTTTACCAGTGAAACCAATATAACATCTCAACATTCACAAATATACATTTCTGACATTCAAAAACAAAACAAAAACAAATCAGTGACCAATATAGCCACCTTTCTTTGCAAGGACACTCAAAAGCCTGCCATCCATGGATTCTGTCAGTGTTTTGATCTGTTCACCATCAACATTGCGTGCAGCAGCAACCACAGCCTCCCAGACACTGTTCAGAGAGGTGTACTGTTTTCCCTCCTTGTAAATCTCACATTTGATGATGGACCACAGGTTCTCAATGGGGTTCAGATCAGGTGAACAAGGAGGCCATGTCATTAGATTTTCTTCTTTTATACCCTTTCTTGCCAGCCACGCTGTGGAGTACTTGGACGCGTGTGATGGAGCATTGTCCTGCATGAAAATCATGTTTTTCTTGAAGGATGCAGACTTCTTCCTGTACCACTGCTTGAAGAAGGTGTCTTCCAGAAACTGGCAGTAGGACTGGGAGTTGAGCTTGACTCCATCCTCAACCCGAAAAGGCCCCACAAGCTCATCTTTGATTATACCAGCCCAAACCAGTACTCCACCTCCACCTTGTTGGCGTCTGAGTCGGACTGGAGCTCTCTGCCCTTTACCAATTCAGCCACGGGCCCATCCATCTGGCCCATCAAGACTCACTCTCATTTCATCAGTCCATAAAACCTTAGAAAAATCAGTCTTGAGATATTTCTTGGCCCAGTCTTGACGTTTCAGCTTGTGTGTCTTGTTCAGTGGTGGTCGTCTTTCAGCCTTTCTTACCTTGGCCATGTCTCTGAGTATTGCACACCTTGTGCTTTTGGGCACTCCAGTGATGTTGCAGCTCTGAAATATGGCCAAACTGGTGGCAAGTGGCATCTTGGCAGCTGCACGCTTGACTTTTCTGAGTTCATGGGCAGTTATTTTGTGCCTTGGTTTTTCCACACGCTTCTTGCGACCCTGTTGACTATTTTGAATGAAACGCTTGATTGTTCGATGATCACGCTTCAGAAGCTTTGCAATTTTAAGAGTGCTGCACCCCTCTGCAAGATATCTCACTATTTTTGACTTTTCTGAGCCTATCAAGTCCTTCTTTTGACCCATTTTGCCAAAGGAAAGGAAGTTGCCTAATAATTATGCACACCTAATATAGGGTGTTGATGTCATTAGACCACACCCCTTCTCATTACAGAGATGCACATCACCTAATATGCTTAATTGGTAGTAGGCTTTCGAGCCTATACAGCTTGGAGTAAGACAACATGCATAAAGAGGATGATGTGGTCAAAATACTCATTTGCCTAATAATTCTGCACGCAGTGTATATATATAAAATGATGTATTATATGTATTGGGATTGTTATAATCTTTGATGAATTATTAGGGGTGATGAATTATTCTATCAATGGGACATGTACTTTTATTTGTATTTAAGTTTATCAAATTCAATATATTTAGTTTTTTAATGCGGCTCTGAATGCATGTTAACCAATTACAAAATACAAAGTGTTAGTGTCCCCCAGAGGTCCTTTATTAACTTCTTGGGGGATATATGTGGCAAAAGTATATTAAAAAATAAGTAAAAAAATATGATGAAAAATAAAATACAAATAAAAGAAATAAATAAAAATGCCAAAGCCAATTGTTGGCATTATCACCTCATTCAACTACATATATTTTTGACACTTTTTTTTTAAAGTTCTCGTAGGGAACTTTGATCGCTTTTGTCATAGACTTCAATGCAGTGGCCTTGATTTCTATGAGAAATTTGCTATGGTCATATGGAGCTGTTACAGGCTGTGGCCTCAGATTCATCAGACGGACCAAGCCTGACACAAGGAAGGAATGGCATCTCCAATCGACAATAGGGGGAGCTATTCCATCCCTGGGAGCACAACGCTCCCGGGTTTTCAAAGTTCATATGCTGTGGTCATATTAAACTACAGTATATGAAGGGTTAAATGTCTGTGATTGGCATTATTGCCGATGGCAGACATTATCCCCGGTTTTCTGTGAAACAGCAGGCATCCAGCTGCTATGGCGCTTGGAGCGGGCGCCATCTTTACATGTACAGCAGAGGTCATCAAAGGGTTGATGCATTTTCAGAACTGGTTATTAAAGGGTTAAGCAATGAGCTATTTCCCCTCTAGTAAGGGAAAGTGCTTACTAGTTAATGCAGGGCACCGGTCACACAGATATAACCTATAATTGGGGGGTAGGTAATAACCAGTGAGTGCCGTCCTATGCAGTGAAGGAAAGCGCTCATTTATGAATAGGAGGCAGGATGGAAGGAAATGTGGCCACTTAAAGGGGTCGTCCGAGTTATTTTTTTATTCTTTCTATGTTTCTAACTAGGCAACTGTAACAGCTTTCCAATTAACTCTTTATCTCTAGTGGCTGGTTTCTCAGATTTCACTGAGGGTCACATGACCTGTGATGTCAGCTTCTCTCCCTGCTCTGATAATGTTAGTGCACAAGCCTGAGAGACCTCACTGTGCTGGCCACGCCCCCCTGCACTGCCGGCTGCTGCTTATTGCTCTCTCCCAGGATTCTTAACCTCTTCAGCTGCACAAACTCAGAGCTGAAGTGTTTACTGTGTAGCTGCAGGCAGTGAGGAGACAAATGCTGGGCACAGGAACTGAAAGAGAAGTTCTGCAGAGCATTGCAGGTAGGGGGAAGATCCTGTGTGTATTAGCAGTGTTATTGTACAGCTAGGACTTGTAGTTCTATACATACAACATGCTGCTGAGTCTCCCAGCAGGCAGACATGTCACTCAGGGCAGCACTTGTATTCACTCCCTTAGCAGTGTCATTATACAGCTGGGACTTGTAGTTCTACACATACAACATGCTGCTGAGTCTCCCAGCAGGTAGACATGTCACTCAGGGCAGCACTTGTATTCACTCCCTTAGCAGTGTCATTATACAGCTGGGACTTGTAGTTCTACACTTACAAGATGCTGCTGAGTCTCCCAGCAGGCAGACATGTCACTCAGGGCAGTACTTGTATTCACTCTCTTAGCAGAGCAGGGGGAGGGGCAGAGATTGTTTTTATTGCACGTAAACAAAGGGCCAGAAGAGAACCAGGGAAATTAGGAAATAGATTTTTTTTGCCTAAAACTTGCTTAGCTTAGTTATATATTGCTGACCATCAGATTTACAGTGCTATATCTTTTTTTTTCTATAACTCGGACAACCCCTTTAAGCCCCTATTACACTGCACACAATTTCGGGCCGATTACTGGGAGCAAGTGTGAGATGAGGAAACAGCTCTCATTGTTTGAACACTGTTTGTGTAATTAAATTAAATGTTCTGGACTGACATTCTGCTGTTTGGCCACAATATGCCGCTGTTTCCTAACACAGCTACAGACTGCCCATATGTCTCCATATTCATGAGAGAGGTGGGGTTTTACTTAGAGCCTGGTGAGGAAGAGAAAGGAGAGAGGAGCCATCTTAGAGGGAGGTGAAATTAAGGAGCTGAGTGAGCAGAGAATCTTATGGCATCCAGGTGTGAGAGCATCCCTCAGTGACCAGAGCTGTAGCTAAGTGATCATGTTCAAGACCCTGATCCTGTCCAGAGGAAGGAAGATTGATGTCAGGAATGCTGATGAGAGCAGAGGAACAAAGCAACATACATTGTGGTACCGCATGCTTGTTGGAGAGACATTTGTTCTGTTCAAAGTCACCAGTGGATGCAAAGCAGACCCGGGTCTGTAAGATCGTGCGCGCGCCTCATTACAGTGTTGGTGCCTAGAGACTGAGACCAGGCCTGTAGTTAGTTAGTTAGGGTTTCTATTTGTGTCAGGCCACAAGTCTATAACTTAAAGGGACATTTCACATTGGAGAGCTGATAAAATTCTCACAAACTCAAGCCAGGCTGGCGTTTTTGCTCAGGAGGAATACTCAGGCACGTGCTACAGGACCAGTTATGGGAGGTGGAATACTGTAGAACTTGGTAAGATTGTAAGCTGTTGTGCTGCACCGCAGGCTAGCCCGTACCACACACTGTCACAGTCTCTCCCATGACAGGGGTCAGAAGATCTAAGAGACTAGCTGCATGTGATATGATCTGACAGCCTCTATGTTTTCAGTTGTTTCTGTGTTGTTGCTGGTTATGACCACACCTCTTATCTCAGGTGTAGCTTAAGTGGTCATTCCAACTCCTCTATTTAGCCTGGTCTCACCCATCATACAATGCGGTTGATGGCTCCTTTCTGTTTGTGAAAGCGCTGGTGTTCGGTTCTCCATTGAGTTCCTGCTCGTCCACATACTTTGGGGTTAAATGCCCTTTTCTTATTTCTACTTTGTTGTATTCCCCTATCTTTTGGTATTAGGCTTGAGGGGATCTCCTGTTTCTTCAGCTGGTAAGGAACAGGTTATCTTTTCCCCTGACACTATATCCAGGGCCCTTTAGGGTCAGATAGGGCTCTAGGTTCCAGTGTATGAACATTCCTACCATTGAGGCCTGTTCATACTGATAGTAGTCAGGGCTCGGTTTAGGGATTCACTAGGTGGTGACCTTTTCCCCTTTCCCTAGTTTCCAGGCCTAGTACCTCTTCCCCTCCCTCCTGTGTTTGGTGTGGAGTTTACCTCCCACACCGCGCCCATACAGTGGTTCTTGTTTTTAGGGTAATAACAGGTAAGGTGTGGCAGCTTAGTTGTGCCCGCCAGTAGGTAAATTACTTCACTTTCTCCCAGCATCTATCAGAGGGCGCCGTGTTGTGCAGCACAAGGGCCTCAGCTTTCGGGCTGGGTGTATGTAAATTGATTGTATGTTCCCAGCATTTGTGGTTGTGCTTATTGCCATATTTAAGTAAAATTCTGTTTTGGCAAAAGCTGGTGTTGGGATTGATTTCCTCATGCGTGACTTCACTGTATCCTGGGGAGCCCACCCGAGTACCATTTTGGACGGGAATGCGGCGGGAGATCTTTCCCCGGCGACAATGGCGCTGATCCAGGACCCAGCTAAGGGTGCGCCAGTGCAAGACCAACTTGCCCAAAACCGCTGATACAGCTTGCCCCCACCATGCCCATACCAGTAGGGTATATTACCGTGGGGGCACTGTTGGGTCATCTGCCAAAATGTGAGGGTAAAAATATGACATTGCAGGACTGGACTGAAAGGGCGCAAAGTGTGGTTAGAATGTGTAACCTGACCCCCAAGCTGCGGGCAGAGGTTGCATTGGGGGCTCTAGAGGGTGACATCAGACAGACAGTGATGGTAAAGCCCGAATCCGAGTGAGACACCCAAGAGAAAATATTCTCCCTGCTGGAGAGAGCCCAAGGGGGGCATGATAAAGTACTGCAGCTGCGCAGTCACTTCTTCAACTGACCACAGCGAGAGGGTGAGACCCTGATGCAATACTCCAATGCCCTACAGGAGACGCTAAATGAAATACAGCAGCGAGATCCAGAGGCCATGGCAGCTTTCAGGGAGGTGGACCAGCTACTACGAGACCAGTTCATAGTGGGGCTCTCCAACAAATTTTTACAGGACAAGTTGCAAGAGATGACCCTAACGACGCCCAACATGACATTCTACAGCATCTACCTAGCTGCCGTGGAGAGAGAGGAAGAGTACATGCATGCATGTACCCATGTTACAGGAGGTCGGTCTGCATCTGAAGACTTAGAGTCCTTAAAGGGTGTGGTCCAGGCCCTGCGGAGACAGAATTGAGAGAACGTCAGCTGGAAGTGTCCCAGATAAAAGCAGTCCTAACCTCAGTATCTGAGGAAAGGGATTTAGGGATCATTATTTCAGAAGACTTAAAGGTAGGCAGACAATGTCACAGAGTAGCAGGAAATGCTAGCAGAATGCTTGGGTGTATAGCAAGAGGAATTACCAGTAGAAAGAGGGAGGTGCTCATGCCGCTCTACAGAGCACTAGTGAGACCTCATTTGGAGTATTGTGCTCAGTACTGGAGACCATATCTCCAGAAGGATATTGATACTTTGGAGAGAGTTCAGAGAAGAGCTGCTAAGCTGGTACATGGATTGCAGGATAAAACTTACCAGGAAAGATTAAAGGACCTTAACATGTAAAGCTTGGAAGAAAGACGAGACAGAGGGGATATGATAGAAACTTTTAAATACATAAAGGGAATCAACAAGGTAAAAGAGGAAAGAATATTTAAAGGAAGAAAAACTGCTACAAGAGGACATAGTTTTAAATTAGAGGGGCAAAGGTTTAAAAGTAATATCAGGAAGTATTACTTTACTGAGAGAGTAGTGGATGCATGGAATAGCCTTCCTGCAGAAGTGGCAGCTGCAAATACAGTGGAGGAGTTTAAGCATGCATGGGATAGGCATAAGGCCATCCTTCATATAAGATAGGGCCAGGGGCTATCCATAGTATTTAGTATATTGGGCAGACTAGATGGGCCAACTGGTTCTTATCTGCCGACACATTCTATGTTTCTATGTTTCTAGAATCTCCCTGGCCTCCGGAAATAACCCCAGCACCCCACGTCACTCCACCCAGGATAACTCAGGCGCTGGGGTGCGTCAAAAGGGGGCCCCTCTGTTCGGCTTGTCGACAGTGCGGCCATATGGCCAGAGAGTGCCCAGAACAGATGAAGTCCGAGCCAACGTTAAACTTCAGACCGCCGCTGGATGTGGGTCCGGCAGTTTGGGCAAGACGTCGGCAAGAAGGGGGTCGTGCTGGTGGACCATTCGTCCCAGAGAGGGATGGACGTGGCGATAGGTATGAACGTGCTGAGAGACCAAGATCATCAACTCTATGCCAAAGAAAGGCCGAAGTATTGGCCATCACACACCGGCCAACCCAGAAGGTTCTACAGCAGACAGGCAGGCTGTTCTACAACATGTCCGATTGGCCCATTGGACACGTGAGGGTGCCGCGGGGGACCCCGGTGAAGATCCCACTTCGACAAGAACAAATATTGATGCTGCCGGTGGGGGCTGGATGACAACTGAATGGACTGGAGGTCCTGATCGAGCCCACTTACCAAGAGGAAGCGCAGACTTGCCCACTGGTAGCCCGGGCCCCCGCTATTGTGAAGTATGGACGTGTGCCTGTACACTGCCTCAACATTGAAGACTGCGAGTTAACTGTTCCTGGGAATACCATGCTGGCCAAAGTTTATATGTCCGAAGGGGACATCCCTCGACGAAGGGGCGTCACACTACAGCCAGATAGGAGATCACCCTGGACCTATACTGTAGAGGACCATCAAAGGGAGACCCCACCAGCAGAGTGGAACGGTCAAGTGATTATGGCCCGGATGGGGGTTGTCACGGTCATATTGTTGTTTGACCGTGACCCGGTTGCCGTGCAGACTCGTTGCTGTTGGCAATGTGCCGTTTTTGGTTTGCATGTGCAATTCCCCTTTAAGGTGTGCCTCCCTGCTGTTTGGTGTGCTAGGAGTTAATCTTCTAGCTAGTGGGGATTATGGTATGTCCTGGGTGTGGTCGCAAGCTTGTTATATACCTGTGGCTTGCAGGCTGAGGGGAGTGGTTCTACAGCCTTGTTTGGTGATGGAGCTCTGCTCCTTGCCTGGGTGATTCTGCCCAGTCCTTGAGGGCCACCTTATTGGACATAAATTGTCTTTCCTTATGTTTGCTCCTGGTTCCCTACCTCACTTGTTATTTGTTAGGTGTGGGTTTATGTTCAGGGTGTGTTGTATGTCTTCCTGGTTGTTACATGACTGGGCTGTTGTTGTTTGTCCCTACATGCATGTTTGACGTTTGCCCTGTATGTTGTAGCCTGTTTGCAGCGCTGCTTGGGGCTGCCATGCACTGTGTGAGCATGGGGGGCTCTGGCAGAGTTGGTATGCTGGATTCCTGTGTGGGTTGTTTGTACTGTGACCTGCTGTGTATTCGGGCTCCTGTACTGATGCACGGGTTCCAGTTGTGGAGGGTTCGGCAGGTAAGTGAGTTGTCTTGTTGTTCTTACCTGCCGATCCTCTTGCTGTGAATGGTCTCTCCTTTTCTCTTTGTTGCTAGGCCTGTGGAGACTCTGGTTCATCCAAGTCTTGGATGAACCTGGTTGTCTCTGGTCCCTGTCTACTAACCTCGGGGAAATTCAGGGATTTCAGGGTTCTGAGGTTCCAGCGTATGGGCCCTCCTACCTTATGGGTCGGCTCATACAGTTAGGAGAACAGGGCCAGATTTAGGGATGCTTTAAGAGGTGACCTGCTCCCTGGCCTAGCAGCTACTACCCTTATCCCTTTTACATTGTACGTGGGGGGTTTCCCCCACTCCCCACCGTGACAGGGATGTACTGCAACACCCTGACTCCAGAACAACAGAAGTTGCTGGAATAAACACTTTTGGAATTTCAGGAGGCGTTCTCGAGACACAATGAGGACTTCAGGTGTGCTTTCGCCATCAAACACGAAATACCCACAGGCGAACCTGCACCGATCAGGGAACGTTACCGGCAAATCCCGCCTAAAATATACCAAGAGACGAAGGACATGGTGGCCAGCATGTTGGAAAACCGGGTGATCCAGGAGAGTCAAAGTTCTTGGGCTGCTCCAGGAGTCTTGGTGCAGAAGAAAGATGGGAGTCTCAGGTTCTGAGTGGATTATCGGAAGCTAAATGCCCAGACCGTCCGGGATGCCTACCCCCTTCCGCGGATTGAGGAGTTGTTTTCCGCCCTGAGTCATGCGAAGTTCTTCTCGACTCTTGACCTGGCCAGTGGGTATTGATATCGCGCTCAGCCCCATTCACTTCTATGGGGCTGAGCTGCGCCTAGCCCACGTGACCGATGAACGTGATGTCACTGACTTAGGAAAAGCTGAGAGAAGGCCACGGCACTACTGCAAGCGCCAGTACCTTCTCAAACAGCTGATCAAGGGGGTCCCAGGTGATGAAGTATCGTAAAAGCCCATTACCAAAAAGGCATTGCAAAGTCCGGTAAGTCTCTAATATCAAAGATATATCTAATACATTGAAAAATTGTGGGGGGTAGAGTCAGCACAACCCGTATGTAGGTGCATATCACTATGGCGAAATACATATACAAACGGAAAATGCAAATGTGATCGCACATAGGGATGAGCGAACCCGAACTGTATAGTTCGGGTTCGTACCGAATTTTGGGGTGTCCGTAACACGGACCCGAACCCGAACATTTTCGTAAAAGTCAGTGTTCGGGTTCGGTGTTCGGCGCTTTCTTGGCGCTTTTTGAAAGGCTGCAAAGCAGCCAATCAACAAGCGTCATACTACTTGCCCCAAGAGGCCATCACAGCCTTGCCTACTATTGGCATGGCTGTGATTGGCCAGTGCAGCATGTGACCCAGTCTCTATATAAGCTTGGGTCACGTAGCGCTGCACGTCACTCTGCTAATTCAAGCATAGGGAGAGGTTGCAGCTGCGACGTTAGGGCGAGATTAGGCAGATTAACTCCTCTAAAAGACTTCATTCTGTGATCGATCTGCAGCTGTGGATCATTGAAGTGCTAATATTGACTTGCTCACTTTTTTGAGGCTGCCCAGAGCGTTTTTAGATCACTTTTTTTCTGGGGTGATCGGCGGCCATTTTGTGACTTGTGGTGCGCCAGTACAAGCTATCACCAAGTGTATTTAACCATCAATAGTGTGGTTATTTTGTGCTATATCCTACATCAGCTGCAGGCTGAGCCTGTGTCACCGAAGTGCATTTAACCATCAACAGTCTGGTTATTTTTTGGCCATATACTACATCAGCTGCAGGCTGAGCCTGTGTCACCGAAGTGCATTTAACCATCAACAGTCTGATTATTTTTTGGCCATATACTACATCTGGTGCAGGCTGAGCCTGTGTCACCCAAGTGCATTTAACCATCAACAGTGTGGTTATTTTTTGGCCATATACTACATCAGGGGCAAGTTGAGCCTGTCACCCAGCGCCTAAAAAATAGACCTGACATTTCTATTCAACCAAATCTGTACTGTTTTAGCTGGTCAAGTTATTTGTAGTGACCGTAAAAGCACACTTTTTGTTCTGGGTTGAAAAACTATTCCCAAATTTGCCATTCTAAAAATAACTAGTTTCTGGTATATGAGGCCTACTTGAAATCTATCCCAAAAAGGATATCTTACATTGAAGGTGCTGATAGTGTCATTCAGAAAAACCTAAGACACACGCTAGCGTGCAGATAGAAGTCTGATTCTGTGATTAAACCTATACCTGTCACACAGCGCAAAAAAAAACAGGCCTCACATCTCTATTCAACCAAATCTGTACTGTTTTAGCTGGTCAAGTTATTTGTAGTGACCGTAAAAGCACACTTTTTTTTCTGGGTTGAAAAACTATTCCCAAATTTGCCATTCTCAAAATAACTAGTTTCTGGTATTTGAGGCCTACTTGAAATCTATCCCAAAAAGGATATCTTACATTGAAGGTACTGATAGTGTCATTCAGAAAAACCTAAGACACACGCTAGCGTGCAGATAGAAGTCTGATTCTGTGATTAAATCTATACCTGTCACACAGCGCAAAAAAAAACAGGCCTCACATCTCTATTCAACCAAATCTGTACTGTTTTAGCTGGTCAAGTTATTTGTAGTGACCGTAAAAGCACTTTTTATTTTCTGGATTGAAAAACTATTCCCAAATTTGCCATTCTCAAAATACCTAGTTTCTGGTATTTGAGGCCTACTTGAAATCTATCCCAAAAAGGATATCTTACATTGAAGGTACTGATAGTGTCATTCAGAAAAACCTAAGACACACGCTAGCGTGCAGATAGAAGTCTGATTCTGTGATTAAACCTATACCTGTCACACAGCGCAAAAAAAAAAAACAGGCCTCACATCTCTATTCAACCAAATCTGTACTGTTTTAGCTGGTCAAGTTATTTGTAGTGACCGTAAAAGCACTTTTTATTTTCTGGATTGAAAAACTATTCCCAAATTTGCCATTCTCAAAATAACTAGTTTCTGGTATTTGAGGCCTACTTGAAATCTATCCCAAAAAGGATATCTTACATTGAAGGTACTGATAGTGTCATTCAGAAAAACCTAAGACACACGCTACCGTACAGATAGAAGTCTGATTCTGTGATTAAACCTATACCTGTCACATAGCGCAAAAAAAAACAGGCCTCACATCTCTATTCAACCAAATCTGTACTGTTTTAGAAAAAAGAGGGAGCGAGCACTCACAACATCTGTGTCATATGGAGATAATTTTTACTTAAACCAAGTGAGGTTGTAACAATAATATTAAAACATTTTCACAATAAAATACAATACACTTAAAATTACTATAGTATGGTACCAATTTGATTAACAACACTGTAGTCGGGGTGAAAAATTCTGTGGCTGCACTCCGTGACACTTGTAGAATAATGTCATATGTAAATGGGATGGATAAAACGTCTATGGGTGTCAGCTTGTCACCGATGTGAGCAAACACCGTATAAATAGTTCCTGCAGAAAGTTCCACTCCTATCAGGAAAATAGAGGCAAAATCCCAGACTTTTTCAGTTCCTACCTGATTCCTTATTGATGTATCCCGTTATGTGGCGTCTCCTCGAGGCAAGCGGTGCCGGCCGTCTGAGCGTCCTCCGCCGCAAGTCTCAGGCGGGTGACGTCACAGTATCGCGGGATCCGGCAGGTAGGATTCTGAACAGCGATGTACGCTGAAAGCTGTGTCTGTATAGGCTTTGCTGGAAGTTTATTCGTGCATGACCATGCAATCCGTAGGGGGAATCCGGTGTAATAGGTGGGCGCTTTTCCTTCTCCTTTACCAGACGCGTTTCGGGGCGTCTACACCCCTTCCTCAGTGGTCATGCACGAATAAACTTCCAGCAAAGCCTATACAGACACAGATTTCAGCGTACATCGCTGTTCAGAATCCTACCTGCCGGATCCCGCGATACTGTGACGTCACCCGCCTGAGACTTGCGGCGGAGGACGCTCAGACGGCCGGCACCGCTTGCCTCGAGGAGACGCCACATAACGGGATACATCAATAAGGAATCAGGTAGGAACTGAAAAAGTCTGGGATTTTGCCTCTATTTTCCTGATAGGAGTGGAACTTTCTGCAGGAACTATTTATACGGTGTTTGCTCACATCGGTGACAAGCTGACACCCATAGACGTTTTATCCATCCCATTTACATATGACATTATTCTACAAGTGTCACGGAGTGCAGCCACAGAATTTTTCACCCCGACTACAGTGTTGTTAATCAAATTGGTACCATACTATAGTAATTTTAAGTGTATTGTATTTTATTGTGAAAATGTTTTAATATTATTGTTACAACCTCACTTGGTTTAAGTAAAAATTATCTCCATATGACACAGATGTTGTGAGTGCTCGCTCCCTCTTTTTTCTATTTCAAGTTTTATTACCTTGGGATCGGGCGCCCAATTTTGAGCTAGTAGCACCCATCATAGCTATTAGGTGTGAGCCACCCACCCACATATATACTGTACTGTTTTAGCTGGTCAAGTTATTTGTAGTGACCGTAAAAGCACATTTTTTGTTCTGGGTTGAAAAACTATTCCCAAATTTGCCATTCTCAAAATAACTAGTTTCTGGTATTTGAGGCCTACTTGAAATCTATCCCAAAAAGTAGGGATGTCCCGATACCATTTTTTTAAGACTGAGTACGAGTACCGATACTTTTATTTAAGTACTCACCGATACCAATTACCGATACTAATTTTAACAATAAAATACACACACATGTATTTTCTGACCACTGACCAACCAAAAGGCCCAAAAACAGAAATATAACATTTCAAGGAGACGTTATACTGTATGGGGGCAGCCACAAGGAGACGTTATACTGTATGGGGCAGCCACAAGGAAATGTTATACTGTATGGGGGCAGCCACAAGGAGATGTTATACTGTATGGGGGCAGCCACAAGGAGACGTTATACTGTATGGGGGCAGCCACAAGGAGATGTTATACTGTATGGGGGCAGCTACAAGGAGATGTTATACTGTATGGGGGCAGCTACAAGGAGACATTATACTGTATGGGGGCAGCCGCAGGGAGACGTTACACTGTATGGGGGCAGCTAGAAGGAGATGTTATACTGTATGGGGGCAGCCACAAGGAGATGTTATACTGTATGGGGGCAGCCACAAGGAGACGTTATACTGTATGGGGGCAGCCACAAGGAGACGTTATACTGTATGGGGGCAGCCACAAGGAGACGTTATACTGTATGGGGGCAGACACAAGGAGACATTACACTGTATGGGGGCAGCCACAAGGAGACGTTACACTGTATGGGGGCAGCCACAAGGAGATGTTATACTGTATGGGGGCAGCTACAAGGAGATGTTATACTGTATGGGGGCAGCTACAAGGAGACATTATACTGTATGGGGGCAGCCGCAGGGAGACGTTATACTGTATGGGGGCAGCTAGAAGGAGATGTTATACTGTATGGGGGCAGCCACAAGGAGATGTTATACTGTATGGGGGCAGCCACAAGGAGACGTTATACTGTATGGGGGCAGCCACAAGGAGACGTTATACTGTATGGGGGCAGCCACAAGGAGACGTTATACTGTATGGGGGCAGACACAAGGAGACGTTACACTGTATGGGGGCAGCCACAAGGAGACGTTACACTGTATGGGGCAGCCACAAGGAGATGTTATACTGTATGGGGGCAGCCACAAGGAGACGTTACACTGTATGGGGCAGCCACAAGGAGATGTTATACTGTATGGGGGGCAGCCACAAGGAGACATTATACTGTATGGGGGCAGCCACAAGGAGACGTTATACTGTATGGGGCAGCCACAAGGAGGTGCTATACTGTATGGGGGCAGCCACAAGGAGATGTTATACTGTATGGGGGCAGCCACAAGGAGACGTTATACTGTATGGGGCAGCCACAAGGAAATGTTATACTGTATGGGGGCAGCCACAAGGAGATGTTATACTGTATGGGGGCAGCCACAAGGAGACGTTATACTGTATGGGGGCAGCCACAAGGAGATGTTATACTGTATGGGGGCAGCTACAAGGAGATGTTATACTGTATGGGGGCAGCTACAAGGAGACATTATACTGTATGGGGGCAGCCGCAGGGAGACGTTACACTGTATGGGGGCAGCTAGAAGGAGATGTTATACTGTATGGGGGCAGCCACAAGGAGATGTTATACTGTATGGGCGCAGCCACAAGGAGACGTTATACTGTATGGGGGCAGCCACAAGGAGACGTTATACTGTATGGGGGCAGCCACAAGGAGACGTTATACTGTATGGGGGCAGACACAAGGAGACATTACACTGTATGGGGGCAGCCACAAGGAGACGTTACACTGTATGGGGGCAGCCACAAGGAGATGTTATACTGTATGGGGGCAGCTACAAGGAGATGTTATACTGTATGGGGGCAGCTACAAGGAGACATTATACTGTATGGGGGCAGCCGCAGGGAGACGTTATACTGTATGGGGGCAGCTAGAAGGAGATGTTATACTGTATGGGGGCAGCCACAAGGAGATGTTATACTGTATGGGGGCAGCCACAAGGAGACGTTATACTGTATGGGGGCAGCCACAAGGAGACGTTATACTGTATGGGGGCAGCCACAAGGAGACGTTATACTGTATGGGGGCAGACACAAGGAGACGTTACACTGTATGGGGGCAGCCACAAGGAGACGTTACACTGTATGGGGGCAGCCACAAGGAGATGTTATACTGTATGGGGGCAGCCACAAGGAGACGTTACACTGTATGGGGCAGCCACAAGGAGATGTTATACTGTATGGGGGGCAGCCACAAGGAGACATTATACTGTATGGGGGCAGCCACAAGGAGACGTTATACTGTATGGGGCAGCCACAAGGAGGTGCTATACTGTATGGGGGCAGCCACAAGGAGATGTTATACTGTATGGGGGCAGCCACAAGGAGACGTTATACTGTATGGGGGCAGCCACAAGGAGACGTTATACTGTATGGGGGCAGACACAAGGAGATGTTATACTGTATGGGGGCAGCTACAAGGAGATGTTATACTGTATGGGGGCAGCTACAAGGAGACATTATACTGTATGGGGGCAGCCGCAGGGGGACGTTATACTGTATGGGGGCAGCTAGAAGGAGATGTTATACTGTATGGGGGCAGCCACAAGGAGATGTTATACTGTATGGGGGCAGCCACAAGGAGACGTTATACTGTATGGGGGCAGCCACAAGGAGACGTTATACTGTATGGGGGCAGCCACAAGGAGACGTTATACTGTATGGGGGCAGACACAAGGAGACATTACACTGTATGGGGGCAGCCACAAGGAGACGTTACACTGTATGGGGGCAGCCACAAGGAGATGTTATACTGTATGGGGGCAGCTACAAGGAGATGTTATACTGTATGGGGGCAGCTACAAGGAGACATTATACTGTATGGGGGCAGCCGCAGGGAGACGTTATACTGTATGGGGGCAGCTAGAAAGAGATGTTATACTGTATGGGGGCAGCCACAAGGAGACGTTATACTGTATGGGGGCAGCCACAAGGAGACGTTATACTGTATGGGGGCAGCCACAAGGAGACGTTATACTGTATGGGGGCAGCCACAAGGAGACGTTATACTGTATGGGGGCAGACACAAGGAGACGTTACACTGTATGGGGGCAGCCACAAGGAGATGTTATACTGTATGGGGGCAGCCACAAGGAGACGTTACACTGTATGGGGCAGCCACAAGGAGATGTTATACTGTAGGGGGGGCAGCCACAAGGAGACATTATACTGTATAGGGGCAGCCACAAGGAGACGTTATACTGTATGGGGCAGCCACAAGGAGGTGTTATACTGTATGGGGGCAGCCACAAGGAGAAGTTATACTGTATGGGGGCAGCCACAAGGAGACGTTATACTGTATGGGGGCAGCCACAAGGAGACGTTATACTGTATGGGGGCAGCCACAAGGAGATGTTATACTGTATGGGGCAGCCACAAGGAGATGTTATACTGTATGGGGGGCAGCCACAAGGAGACGTTATACTGTATGGGGGCAGCCACAAGGAGACGTTATACTGTATGGGGGCAGCCACAAGGAGACGTTATACTGTATGGGGGCAGCCACAAGGAGACGTTATACTGTATGGGGGCAGCCACAAGGAGATGTTATACTGTATGGGGGGCAGCCACAAGGAGACGTTATACTGTATGGGGGCAGCCACTATTATACTGTATGGGGCGGCCACAAGGAGACGTTACACTGTATGGGGGCGGCCACAAGGAGACGTTACACTGTATGGGGGCAGCCACAAGGAGACGTTATACTGTATGGGGCGGCCACAAGGAGACGTTACACTGTATGGGACGGCCACAAGGAGACGCTACTGTAAGGAGTCAGGAAAACAATTTTTGAAGCCCCCCCTCCTCAGTATAATAGTCTTGTGGCCATCATACAGTAATGTATATTTCTTCTTGCCCTAATGCCTGCTTTTAGAGATCAATGTGCAGCTTGCAGGCAGGAAGGGAAGGACCAGGGCCATAGAAGACAGACACTATCACCAGGGACTTGCTCCTGGCAAACACAGCTCTGATGCAGTGGAGCAGACTGATGTAATTACAATGTATAGTTATTGCAGGGACTCAGAGAATCGTCTGAGAGTTTATTAGTTAAAAGAATCTAATGAGTCAGAGACCGTCACCGAGTCCCTGCCAGACTTCCTGCTCTGCTACATGCACCCTGTACACACCCAGCTCCACTACATGCTATGCTAATAATGCCCCCCCCTTCCCCCGGACGGACTTACAGGGAGCCGCAGAGCAGGAAGCCTGGCAGGGACTCGGTGACGGTCTCTGACTCATTAGATTCTTTTAACTAATAAACTCTCAGACGATTCTCTGAGTCCCTGCACTGTGAGTCAGTGCTGGTTGCCTCTGATTGGTTGGAGGGCGGGGAGGGGCGGGGCGGAGCTAGCTTCCACTGTCGGCTCCTATTACACAGTGCCTGCTGCTGCCCTCTGAAGCTGTTAGCTGTGCGAGGTGCAGGGGCCGCGGACTGACACAGACACATAGAAGCGGCGGCACAGGTATCGGCAGTGGTATCGGGGACATTTGCACGAGTACATGTACTCGTGCAAATGCCCGGTATCGGTCCCGATACCGATACTGGTATCGGTATCGGGACATCCCTACCAAAAAGGATATCTTACATTGAAGGTACTGATAGTGTCATTCAGAAAAACCTAAGACACACGCTACCGTGCAGATAGAAGTCTGATTCTGTGATTAAACCTATACCTGTCACACAGCGCAAAAAAAAACAGGCCTCACATCTCTATTCAACCAAATCTGTACTGTTTTAGCTGGTCAAGTTATTTGTAGTGACCGTAAAAGCACACTTTTTGTTCTGGGTTGAAAAACTATTCCCAAATTTGCCATTCTCAAAATAACTAGTTTCTGGTATTTGAGGCCTACTTGAAATCTATCCCAAAAAGGATATCTTACATTGAAGGTACTGATAGTGTCATTCAGAAAAACCTAAGACACACGCTACCGTGCAGATAGAAGTCTGATTCTGTGATTAAACCTATACCTGTCACACAGCGCAAAAAAAAAAAGGCCTCACATTTCTATTCAACCAAATCTGTACTGTTTTAGCTGGTCAAGTTATTTGTAGTGACCGTAAAAGCACACTTTTTGTTCTGGGTTGAAAAACTATTCCCAAATTTGCCATTCTCAAAATTGTGGTGAACGGGAACAATGAGGAAAACATCTAATAAGGGACGCGGACGCGGACGTGGACATGGTCGTGGTGGTGTTAGTGGACCCTCTGGTGCTGGGAGAGGACGTGGCCGTTCTGCCACAGCCACACGTCCTAGTGTACCAACTACCTCAGGTCCCAGTAGTCGCCAGAATTTACAGGGATATTTGGTGGGGCCCAATGCCGTTCTAAGGATGGTAAGGCCTGAGCAGGTACAGGCATTAGTCAATTGGGTGGCCGACAGTGCATCCAGCACGTTCACATTATCTCCCACCCAGTCTTCTGCAGAAAGCGCACAGATGGCGCATGAAAACCAAGCCCATAAGTCTGTCACATCACCCCCATGCATATCAGGGAAACTGTCTGAGCCTCAAGTTATGCAGCAGTCTCTTATGCTGTTTGAAGACTCTGCTGCCAGGGTTTCCCAAGGGCATCCACCTAGCCCTTCACCAGGGGTGGAAGAGATAGAATGCACTAACGCACAACCACTTATGTTTCCTGATGATGAGGACATGGGAATACCACCTCAGCACGTCTCTGATGATGACGAAACACAGGTGCCAACTGCTGCGTCTTTCTGCAGTGTGCAGACTGAACAGGAGGTCAGGGGTCAAGACTGGGTGGAAGACGATGCAGGGGACGATGAGGTCCTAGACCCCACATGGAATGAAGGTCGTGCCACTGACTTTCACAGTTCGGAGGAAGAGGCAGTGGTGAGACCGAGCCAACAGCGTAGCAAAAGAGGGAGCAGTGGGCAAAATCAGAAAACCCGCCGCCAAGAGACTCCGCCTGCTACTGACCGCCGCCATCTGGGACCGAGCATCCCAAAGGCAGCTTCAAGGAGTTCCCTGGCATGGCACTTCTTCAAACAATGTGCTGACGACAAGACCCGAGTGGTTTGCACGCTGTGCCATCAGAGCCTGAAGCGAGGCATTAACGTTCTGAACCTTAGCACAACCTGCATGACCAGGCACCTGCATGCAAAGCATGAACTGCAGTGGAGTAAACACCTTAAAAACAAGGAAGTCACTCAGGTTCCCCCTGCTGCCTTTTCTGCTGCTGCCGCCTCGGCCTCTTCTGCTGCTGCCGCCGCCTCGGCCTCTTCTGCTGCTGCTGCCGCCGCCTCGGCCTCTTCCTCTGGAGGAACGTTGGCACCTGCCTCCCAGCAAACATGGGATGTACCATCAACACCACCACCTGCTTTACCAAGCATCTCAACCATGTCACACGGCAGCGTTCAGCTCTCCATCTCACAAACATTTGAGAGAAAGCGTAAATTCCCACCTAGCCACCCTCGATCCCTGGCCCTGAATGCCAGCATTTCTAAACTACTGGCCTATGAAATGCTGTCATTTAGGCTGGTGGACACACACAGTTTCAAACAGCTCATGTCACTTGCTGTCCCACAGTATGTTGTTCCCAGCCGCCACTACTTCTCCAAGAGAGCCGTGCCTTCCCTGCACAAACAAGTGTCCGATAAAATCAAGTGTGCACTGCGCAACGCCATCTGTGGCAAGGTCCACCTAACCACAGATACGTGGACCAGTAAGCACAGCCAGGGACGCTATATCTCCCTAACTGCACACTGGGTAAATGTATTGGCGGCTGGGACCCAGGTGGAGAGCTGTTTGGCGCACGTCCTTCCGCCGCCAAGGATCGCAGGGCAACATTCTTTGCCTCCTGTCTCCTCCTACTCAGCTTCCTCCTCCTCTTCTTCCACCTGCTCATCCAGTCAGCCACACACCTTCACCACCAACTTCAGCACAGCACCGGGTAAACGTCAGCAGGCCATTCTGAAACTCATATGTTTGAGGGACAGGCCCCACACCGCACAGGAGTTGTGGCGGGGTATAGAACAACAGACCGACGAGTGGTTGCTGCCGGTGAGCCTCAAGCCCGGCCTGGTGGTGTGCGATAATGGGCGAAATCTCGTTGCAGCTCTGGGACTAGCCGGTTTGACGCACATCCCTTGCCTGGCGCATGTGCTGAATTTGGTAGTGCAGAATTTTATTCAAAACTACCCCGACATGTCAGAGCTGCTGCATAAAGTGCGGGCCGTCTGTTCGCGCTTCCGGCGTTCACACCCTGCCGCTGCTCGCCTGTCTGCGCTACAGCGTAACTTCGGCCTTCCCGCTCACCGCCTCATATGCGACGTACCCACCAGGTGGAACTCCACCTTGCATATGCTGGACAGACTGTGCGAGCAGCAGCAGGCCATAGTGGAGTTTCAGCTGCAGCACGCACGGGTCAGTCGCACTGTGGATCAGACACACTTCACCACCAATGACTGGGCCTCCATGCGAGACCTGTGTGCCCTGTTCCAGTGGTGGGTGACGTGAAGCCTGATTCTCTGCTATGACATGAAGACTGATTCTGCGCTGACATAAGGGCAGATTCTCTGTTACAGGACCTCTCTCCTCTGTCTGGGTGCCGGGGCCTAAATGTGTGACAGTGGCCTGTTCCAGTGGTGGGTGACGTGAAGCCTGATTCTCTGCTATGACATGAAGACAGATTCTGTGCTGACATAAGGCCAGATTCTCTGTTACAGGACCTCTCTCCTCTGTCTGGGTGCCGGGGCCTAAATGTGTGACAGTGGCCTGTTCCAGTGGTGGGTGACGTGATGCCTCATTCTCTGCTATGACATGAAGACAGATTCTGTGCTGACATAAGGCCAGATTCTCTGTTACAGGACCTCTCTCCTCTGTCTGGGTGCCGGGGCCTAAATGTGTGACAGTGGCCTGTTCCAGTGGTGGGTGACGTGAAGCCTGATTCTCTGCTATGACATGAAGACAGATTCTGCGCTGACATAAGGACAGATTCTCTGTTATGGGACCACTCTCCTCTGTCTGGGTGCCTGGGCCTAAATGTGTGACAGTGGCCTGTTCCAGTGGTGGGTGATGTGAAGCCTGATTCTCTGCTATGACATGAAGACTGATTCTGCGCTGACATAAGGCCAGATTCTCTGTTACGGGACCTCTCTCCTCTGCCTGGGTGCCTGGGCCTAAATGTGTGACAGTGGCCTGTTCCAGTGGTGGGTAACGTGATGCCTGATTCTCTGCTATGACATGTAGACAGATTCTGTGCTGACATAAGGCCAGATTCTCTGTTACAGGACCTCTCTCCTCTGTCTGGGTGCCGGGGCCTAAATGTGTGACAGTGGCCTGTTCCAGTGGTGGGTGACGTGATGCCTGATTCTCTGCTATGACATGAAGACAGATTCTGTGCTGACATAAGGCCAGATTCTCTGTTACAGGACCTCTCTCCTCTGTCTGGGTGCCGGGGCCTAAATGTGTGACAGTGGCCTGTTCCAGTGGTGGGTGACGTGATGCCTGATTCTCTGCTATGACATGAAGACAGATTCTGTGCTGACATAATGCCAGATTCTCTGTTACGGGACCTCTCTCCTCTGCCTGGGTGCCTGGGCCTAAATGTGTGACAGTGGCCTGTTCCAGTGGTGGGTGACGTGAAGCCTGATTCTCTGCTATGACATGAAGACTGATTCTGCGCTGACATAAGGCCAGATTCTCTGTTACGGGAACTCTCTCCTCTGCCTGGGTGCCTGGGCCTAAATGTGTGACAGTGGCCTGTTCCATTGGTGGGTGACGTGATGCCTGATTCTCTGCTATGACATGAAGACAGATTCTGTGCTGACATAAGGCCAGATTCTCTGTTACAGGACCTCTCTCCTCTGTCTGGGTGCCGGGGCCTAAATGTGTGACAGTGGCCTGTTCCAGTGGTGGGTGACGTGATGCCTGATTCTCTGCTATGACATGAAGACAGATTCTGTGCTGACATAATGCCAGATTCTCTGTTACAGGACCTCTCTCCTCTGTCTGGGTGCCGGGGCCTAAATGTGTGACAGTGGCCTGTTCCAGTGGTGGGTGACGTGAAGCCTGATTCTCTGCTATGACATGAAGACAGATTCTGCGCTGACATAAGGCCAGATTCTCTGTTACGGGACCACTCTCCTCTGTCTGGGTGCCTGGGCCTAAATGTGTGACAATGGCCTGTTCCAGTGGTGGGTGACGTGAAGCCTGATTCTCTGCTATGTCATGAAGACTGATTCTGCGCTGACATCAGGCCAGATTCTCTGTTACGGTACCTCTCTCCTCTGCCTGGGTGCCTGGGCCTAAATGTGTGACAGTGGCCTGTTCCAGTGGTGGGTGACGTGAAGCCTGATTCTCTGCTATGACATGAAGACTGATTCTGTGCTGACATGAAACCAGATTCTCTGCTATGGCATGAAGAGACTGATTCTGTGCTGACATGAAGCCAGATTCTTTGCTATGGCATGAAGAGACTGATTCTCTGCTGACGTGAAGCCAGATTCTCTGCTATTGGACCTCTGTCCAATTGATATTGGGTCATTTTTATTTTTTTAATTTTTATTTTAATTCATTTCCCTATCCAAATTTGTTTGCAGGGGATTTACCTACATGTTGCTGCCTTTTGCAGCCCTCTAGCTCTTTCCTGGGCTGTTTTACAGCCTTTTTAGTGCCCAAAAGTTCGGGTCCCCATTGACTTCAATGGGGTTCGGGTTCGGGACGAAGTTCGGTTCGGGTTCGGATCCCGAACCCGAACATTTCCGTGAAGTTCGGCCGAACTTCTCGAACCCGAACATCCAGGTTTTCGCTCAACTCTAATCGCACACTACATCCAGCACTCTGCCCTGCCTCCATGCTGGATGAGACATTGGTGTACATTTTGGCCAAAGCGTAATAAGCCACTTAACGCGTCAAGGTCGTCTCATTTGAGTGGTCCCTAACACTAGTTCCTACCTGTTTATGGGCCATGACAGCCACACAAAGTCCAGGGAATGCAGGTCAGCATGCAAGCTAAGCACACTCTGCTTTTAACCCCGTCCGGTGCCATTACAGCTTTCATCGGATCCAGGGATGCAAGTACCAACATGCTGAGCCCGCCATATACTTCTCCTGGAGCCAAATGGCTACTGGTAGGTTCTATATAAGCAGACTCCGTTTTATACTGACTTTAAAACCAGCCTCCAGGACAGATTGACTGTCAGGTGTGAATAAATGTGTGACAGTGGCCTGTTCCAGTGGTGGGTGACGTGAAGCCTGATTCTCTGCTATGACATGAAGACTGATTCTGCGCTGACATAAGGCCAGATTCTCTGTTACGGGACCTCTCTCCTCTGCCAGGGTGCCTGGGCCTAAATGTGTGACAGTGGCCTGTTCCAGTGGTGGGTGACGTGATGCCTGATTCTCTGCTATGACATGTAGACAGATTCTGTGCTGACATAAGGCCAGATTCTCTGTTACAGGACCTCTCTCCTCTGTCTGGGTGCCGGGGCCTAAATGTGTGACAGTGGCCTGTTCCAGTGGTGGGTGACGTGATGCCTGATTCTCTGCTATGACATGAAGACAGATTCTGTGCTGACATAAGGCCAGATTCTCTGTTACAGGACCTCTCTCCTCTGTCTGGGTGCCGGGGCCTAAATGTGTGACAGTGGCCTGTTCCAGTGGTGGGTGACGTGATGCCTGATTCTCTGCTATGACATGAAGACAGATTCTGTGCTGACATAATGCCAGATTCTCTGTTACGGGACCTCTCTCCTCTGCCTGGGTGCCTGGGCCTAAATGTGTGACAGTGGCCTGTTCCAGTGGTGGGTGACGTGAAGCCTGATTCTCTGCTATGACATGTAGACAGATTCTGTGCTGACATAAGGCCAGATTCTCTGTTACAGGACCTCTCTCCTCTGTCTGGGTGCCGGGGCCTAAATGTGTGACAGTGGCCTGTTCCAGTGGTGGGTGACGTGATGCCTGATTCTCTGCTATGACATGAAGACAGATTCTGTGCTGACATAAGGCCAGATTCTCTGTTACAGGACCTCTCTCCTCTGTCTGGGTGCCGGGGCCTAAATGTGTGACAGTCGCCTGTTCCAGTGGTGGGTGACGTGAAGCCTGATTCTCTGCTATGACATGAAGACAGATTCTGTGCTGACATAAGGCCAGATTCTCTGTTACAGGACCTCTCTCCTCTGTCTGGGTGCCGGGGCCTAAATGTGTGACAGTGGCCTGTTCTAGTGGTGGGTGATGTGAAGCCTGATTCTCTGCTATGACATGAAGACAGATTCTGCGCTGACATAAGGCCAGATTCTCTGTTACGGGACCACTCTCCTCTGTCTGGGTGCCTGGGCCTAATTGTGTGACAGTGGCCTGTTCCAGTGGTGGGTGACGTGAAGCCTGATTCTCTGCTATGACATGAAGACTGATTGTGCACTGACATAAGGCCAGATTCTCTGTTACGGTACCTCTCTCCTCTGCCTGGGTGCCTGGGCCTAAATGTGTGACAGTGGCCTGTTCCAGTGGTGGGTGACGTGAAGCCTGATTCTCTGCTATGACATGAAGACAGATTCTGCGCTGACATCAGGCCAGATTCTCTGTTACGGGACCTCTCTCCTCTGCCTGGGTGCCTGGGCCTAAATGTGTGACAGTGGCCTGTTCCAGTGGTGGGTGACGTGAAGCCTGATTCTCTGCTATGACATGAAGACTGATTCTGTGCTGACATGAAGCCAGATTCTCTGCTATGGCATGAAGAGACTGATTCTGTGCTGACATGAAGCCAGATTCTTTGCTATGGCATGAAGAGACTGATTCTCTGCTGACGTGAAGCCAGATTCTCTGCTATGGGACCTCTGTCCAATTGATATTGGGTCATTTTTATTTTTTTTATTTTTATTTTTATTTATTTCCCTATCCACATTTATTTGCAGGGGATTTACCTACATGTTGCTGCCTTTTGCAGCCCTCTAGCTCTTTCCTGGGCTGTTTTACAGCCTTTTTAGTGCCCAAAAGTTCGGGTCCCCATTGACTTCAATGGGGTTCGGGACGAAGTTCGGTTCGGGTTCGGATCCCGAACCCGAACATTTCCGTGAAGTTCGGCCGAACTTCTCGAACCCGAACATCCAGGTGTTCGCTCAACTCTAATCGCACACTACATCCAGCACTCTGCCCTGCCTCCATGCTGGATGAGACATTGGTGTACATTTTGGCCAAAGCGTAATAAGCCACTTACCGCGTCAAGGTCATCTCATTTGAGTGGTCCCTAACACTAGTTCCTACCTGTTTATGGGCCATGACAGCCACACAAAGTCCAGGGAATGCAGGTCAGCATGCAAGCTAAGCACACTCTGCTTTTAACCCCGTCCGGTGCCATTACAGCTTTCATCGGATCCAGGGATGCAAGTACCAACATGCATGCTGAGCCCACCATATACTTCTCCTGGAGCCAAATGGCTACTGGTAGGTTCTATATAAGCAGACTCAGTTTTATACTGACTTTAAAACCAGCCTCCAGGACAGATTGACTGGTCAGGTGTGCATGACTCAAAGGAGATCGCCACGCCTCCAATATAAACTACAAAGAAAAATTGTGGGGGGTTGAGTCAGCACAACCCGTATGTAGGTGCATATCACTATGGCGAAATACATATACAAACGGAAAATGCAAATGTGATCGCACACTACATCCAGCACTCTGCCCTGCCTCCATGCTGGATGAGACATTGGTGTACATTTTGGCCTACATTGTTTATCTATCCCCTGAAAGAAGAGAGCTGACCCAACAGTAGAAGACTTCTCATTCTGGTTTCTACACACCTGGCTCATTTTGTGATGCATGGCACTGGCTACAAATTAGTAGGAAGTCCTTTTTAAACTCAGCATCACGCATGACTTCTAAGCAACACCGCCAGAGGCTTATATCTGTAGATTATCACAATAAAGCTCTCAAGCTATGACTCTGCCAAAGACCAGCATCTGCAGCCAACAGCAACCTGGAGGCCACAAAGGATCATGAGATAATAGTTGCATCACATGATTAAGTATAGTGGACACCAGTAGCTAGTATACGGCATCCTTGTGAGGGAAAAACATATCTTACATACAATTCTTTTGTCATCAAGTATCAGGCTCCTCTGCTCTTTTTGTTTTGCAGGGAGCCAATTTCAGGTGAAGAATATGGCTTGCTGCCTTGTTGTGACCAATGAGGGACACAAGAAGGGTAGCACCAGCACCCAGAAAATGTCCCCTAAAAGATACCTCTGTATATGTTGTACGTACATACAACTATGTAAGTGTGCATGTGTATTTAGATGCATATGTACTGTATGTGATTATGTGTGTTCCAAACCATTGGACTCAACAAAACCTCTGAAGGTGTCCTGTGGCATCTGGAAGCAGATCATTTATGCCCTGTAAGTTGCTCAGTGCGACCTCCATGGATGGGGCTTGATTTTTCCATCACATCCAAGAGATTCTCAATTAGATTACAATCTGGGAAATTTGAAGACAAGTCATCCCCCTGAACTCTTTACAATGGTCCTCAACTTCTGGCAACCTGCCTCAGCTACTATTCTGATGCTGTCACCTGCCTAATGCCACACATCTGATACCAAGTGCTCTTTCTTTATCACACCATCTTCTGCTGGTACTTGTATTGCCACCCACCTCCCCACTCTGTCACCGGGTCACTCTGTGGTCTCCTGATGCTTCTGTCACCTCCACACTATGTCACTTGCCATTCTGTGGTATCCTGATGCTGCTGCCACCTCCACACTATGTCACTTGCCACTCTGTGGTCTTCTGATGCTGCTGCCACCTCCAGACTATGTCACTTTCCACTCTGTGGTCTCCTGATGCTACTGTCACCTCCACACTATGTCACCTTGCCACTCTGTGGTCTCCTGATGCTGCTTTCACCTCCACACTATGTCACCTTGCCACTTTGTGGTCTCCTGATGCTGCTGCCACCTCCACACTCTGTCACCGGGTCACTCTGTAGTTTCCTGATGCTGCTGCCACCTCCACACTATGTCACTTTGCCACTCTGTGGTCTCCTGATGCTTCTGTCACCTCCACACTATGTCACATTGTCACTCTGTGGTCTCCTGATGCTGCTGCTGCCACCTGCACACTGTCATTGTGCCACTCTGTGGTCTCCTGATGCTGCTGCCACCTCCACACTTTCATTGTACAACTCTGTGGCCTCCTGATACTGTTGCTGCCACCTCCACACTGTCATTGTGCCACACTGTGGCCTCCTTCTGATGCTGCCGCCACCTCCACACTCTGTCATTGTGCCACTCTGTGGCCTCCTGATGCTGCTGCTGCCACCTCCATACTGTCATTATGCCACTCTGTGGCTTCCTGATGCTGCCGCGACCTGCACATTTTGAATACCTGGGGATTAAGATAGGGACCAGATTAGCGGATTACTATAAATTAAACTTGATCCCCTTAATGGAAAAAATTAAGGGTAAAATAGGCATATGGCAAAAGTTACATCTATCTCAGTCGGACATGATTGTGTTAATAAAAATGGTTTTGTTACCACAAATACTGTACCCACTCACCGTTTGCCCTATCTGGATTGGTGATCCCTTTTTCTTCGCTTTAGAACAACAATTTAATTATCTTATATGGGGGAGAAAAAGGGTTAGAATCCGCCAGAAATATCTATGGCTATCAGAAGAACAGGACGGACTATCCGTTCCTTATATGCAAGGATATTATCTGGCGGCGCAGATACAATGGTGTATGAGACAGAGCTCTCAGAACTTTATGCAGAAGTTAACAATGGAATTCGAGGGGACTCACCGCGATATATTTACAGTATTGGAGCCCGGTTTTCTTGGTATTAAGGGAAGATCGTGCCCAATAAGTCATATGCTTCATTATGTGTGGAAGAAAATCAAAAAGATATTGGATATTAAGAATAGTGTCATCTTCTCTCCAGTCTGGCATAATAATAATTTAACAAAGTTGAGGTTTATAGAACACAAATTCTGGGAAAAGAGGGGTATTTTTCGAATTTTGCAAAATAGTTAACGCTCTAGGGTTGTGTACACTGGAGGAACTTCTTTCAGGAAGTGAGATCAACACAATGGTTAAGTATAGATATGCACAACTACAACACGCTTTTTGCTTCATTAAAGATAATCACTATATAATAGCTGAAGAAGATGAATTTACTAACTTTTGCTACACTTTTCGAGGTACAAGGGTATCTGTTTCTCAAGTATATCAAAAAATTCTATTAGGTTTAGGTAAGGTTGTTAAATTCACTAGTAAAGTTAGGTGGCAGCAAGATGCCGGACATGAGAGGATACTTAATTGGCGTAGTGTATATATAGCGAAATAAAGAAGGCATCTATATCCCAAAATTACCGGTCGATACAATTTAACATTACACATAGGTTATATTATACTCCATTGTTGCTCGGTAGATTTAAAAACAGTGCTGATGATAAATGTCCTAAATGTTGTTACGAAAAGGCAGATTTTAAACATATGCTATGGAATTGCCCAGCTATAAAAAAAATCTGGGAACAAATATACGAGGAATTATATAAATACCCAATGGAGTTATCATCGGCACTGTTTGGACAACTACCTGACAGCATGGTAAATAAATACAGTAAATCATTATGGTTGAAATGATTAATGATAGCCCAGGTTATCATTACTAGAGTTTGGGGCTCTGAAAAACACCCGGAATATGAAACTTGGAAAGGATTAATGAATAAGATCAAGAGCTATGAAAAGATATTATTTGAAGGATCCCAAAAGATACTCGATTGGGAATGAACATGGGAAGACTGGTGATAGTTTTTACGATTATTGGTAACCTGGGGAGTTGTTTTCTTTAGTTTTATTTCACTAGAATAAAACATCTAAACTAACTATACAGACATGTAGAGCGGCGCCCAGGGATCCCCCTGCACTTACTGTTATACCTAGGCGCCGCTCCATCCGGTATAGGCTCCGGTATCTTCATAGTTGGGCTCCACCCAGGGGAACCTGCCGACATCTCATTCTGCCAGGCTGTAGCGCTGGCCAATCACAGCGCTCAGCTCATAGCCTGAGAGAAAAAAAAGCCTCTCAGGCTATGAGCTGAGCGCTGTGATTGGCCAGCGCTACAGCATGGGAGAATGAGACGCCTGGAGGTTCCCCTGGGTGGAGCCTAACTATGAAGATACCGGAGGCTATACCGGGCGAACGGAGCGGCGCCCAGGTATAACAGTAAGTGCAGGGAGATCCCTGGGCGCCGCTCTACATGTCTGTATAGTTAGTTTAGATGTTTTATTCTAGTGAAAGGTCCTCTTTAAATATCTGGGTTGATTTCAGTTATAGATTAAATGTGAGGAAGAAGCAGTTTTTATTTATTTATTTATTTATTATTATTATTATTTTTTGGCCGCCGCGCACCTGGTGACACTGGGGCAACATTAGGGCAACAACTAGCATATCAAATTAAATGGAGGTAAATAGGGAGGGGGGATTAGGGTTCAAAAATGTATGCTAATGTGCATTATGAATGATTATTCCTTTTTTGTATAATACAAATGAAATTATTGTAAATTGTGAAAGTAATGTATGAAAATTTTATGATAAATAAAATAAATAAATAAAATAGAACAATAGAACTTGCTTGCGGATGCAATGCATTTTTCACGCAGATCCATTCACTTCTATGGGGCCAGGGCTGCGTGAAAAATGCAGAATATAGAACATGCTGTGATTTTCACGCAACGCAGAACTCATGCGTGAAAAGCAGCGCTCATGTACACAGACCCATTGAAATTAATGGGTCAAGATTCAGTGCGGGTGCTATGCTTTCACGTCATGCATTGCACCCGCGTGGAAAACTCGCCTGTGTGAAAGGGGCCTAAAAGGCCCTCTTTGTCATTTATTGCCCTTTTTACACTATTTGTAAGTCAGATGGGGTTTAATTTTATTTACTTGTATTTGTTACCTCTAGGAATGTATTTAACAATATACTTATCCAGAGTAGAATGGGAAAGAAAGGTGATTTAAGCAATTTTGAGCGTGGCATGGTTGTTGGTGCCAGACGGGCCGGTCTGAGTATTTCACAATCTGCTCAGTTACTGGGATTTTCACGCACAACCATTTCTAGGGTTTGCAAAGAATGGTGTGAAAAGGGAAAAACATCCAGTATGCGGCAGTCCTGTGGGCAAAAATGCCTTGTGGATGCTAGAGGTCAGAGGAGAATGGGCCGACTGATTCAAGCTGATAGAAGAGCAACGTTAACTGAAATAACCACTCGTTACAACCGAGGTATGCAGCAAAGCATTTGTGAAGCCACAACACGCACAACCTTGAGGCCGATGGGCTACAACAGCAGAAGACCCCACCGGGTACCACTCATCTCCACTACAAATAGGAAAAAGAGGCTACAATTTGCACGAGCTCACCAAAATTGGACTGTTGAAGACTGGAAAAATGTTGCCTGGTCTGATGAGTCTCGATTTCTGTTGAGACATTCAAATGGTAGAGTCCGAATTTGGCGTAAACAGAATGAGAACATGTATCCATCCTCTGATGGCTACTTCCAGCAGGATAATGCACCATGTCACAAAGCTCGAATCATTTCAAATTGGTTTCTTGAACATGACAATAAGTTCACTGTATTAAAATGGCCCCCACAGTCACCAGATCTCAACCCAATAGAGCATCTTTGGGATGTGGTGGAACGGGAGCTTCGTGCCCTGGATGTGCATCCCTCAAATTTCCATCAACTGCAAGATGCTATCCTATCAATATGGGCCAACATTTCTAAAGAATGCTATCAGCACCTTGTTGAATCAATGCCACGTAGAATTAAGGCAGTTCTGAAGGCAAAAGGGGGTCCAACACCGTATTAGTATGGTGTTCCTAATAATTCTTTAGGTGAGTGTATATTCGTTATATCGAATATTCGTAATTTTTTACATCTGAACAAATGATTCCTCCCTGCTTAAAATGCTTGTGGTCAATGAGTCAGGCATACTCCTCCCCACAAGCGTCCCCGTCACCATGGGAACGCCTGGTAGTTAGAATATACCATCGGATCTGAGTTAGATCGTGAAAACTCAAATCCGATGGTATATTCTAACACAGAGGCGTTCCGATGGTGATGGGGACGCTTGAAGTTAGAGTATACCAACAGGCGCATACATACTGGCCCCCTGCTGCCTGGCGGCACCTGAGTGGTTAATTGTGCGGCTCACAGCACCCTGTCAGAGTTCGGGTGCCGCCGGGCAGCAGTGCACCCCCCCCCCCCACTATTAAAATCATTCATGGGCAGTGCGCCCTACCCCCCCTCACCAGTATTACAATTATTGGTGGCCAGTGCGGTTCCCCCCCTCCATATTAAACATCATTGCTGGCAGTGCGCTGACAATCCCTCCCCCCCGTATTAATCATTGGTGGCAGTGCACCCTCAATCCCCCCTCCCCTCTTATTAATCATTGCTGGCAGTGCGCCCTCAATCCCCCCCCCCCCCCCCCCGTATTAATCATTGCTGGCAGTGCGCCCTCAATCCCCCCTCCCTCCCCGTATTAATCATTGCTGGCAGTGCGCCCTCAATCCCCCCTCCCTTCCCAGTATTAATCATTGCTGGCAGTTATAAGAAAATATGTTTCGGGACTGTTATTTCACGAAGAATGCGCACATTTCCTAATGCAGACATGTCAGAAAAGGCGACAATCCCTCTTTAAGGGCTCATGCACACGAATGTATTTTCTTTCCGCTTTCGTTCGTTTTTTTTTTGTGGACCAATGGGGCTGTAGAAAATACAGAAGTTACATTCCGTTTGTCCGCATGGCCGTTCTGCAAAAAAGTAGTGCATGTCCTGCTATTGTCCGCACAACATGGTCCGATGGGTCCGCAAAAAATACGGAACGCACACGGAACACATCCATATGTCATCCGTATTTCATCCGTATTTTGCGGATCCATACTGTAGAAATGCTATGCCCAGCCCATATTGCTCATGTGTTTGGTGATTAATAAATTACTGTTTCTGTATACGATCCGCTAAAAACTGATCAAATACAGAAACCATACTGTTTTGTGCGATAACGGAACGGAAGAGGACTTAAAGAAAAAACCTCAGATATGGAACAATGGATCAGTGAAAAACAGACCGCAAAACAACAACGGTCGTGTGCATGAGCCTTAATAGTGATGAGCGGCAGGAACAATATTCGAATGCGCAATATTTCGCGAATATTTGCGTGAATATTCGTCATAAATTAGCGAATTTGACATTATTTTCTTGATTGAGAAAATCAGCAATGCAATATGCGCATATTGCGCGCGCAATACAGGCGTGGGTCAATACGGTAGCTTTAGATGCAGATAGAGTGCCCCAATATATTCGCAATTGCGCAAATTGGCAATTAATGATGCTCATATTTTGGCGCAATACGTGCAACTTCACATTTTAGCAGGTCTGACTACATATTACTGATTGGTATACTATGTATTGTTGTGAACTTGTGACATCACAGCACTATGTCTGTACAGTATGTATGTATGGACACTAGCAGAACTATCAGCTACACTATATCACTATCTAACCTACACTGACTATCTGCCACTAACTATCTGTATTATATATTGAGCTAACTAACTAACTAACTAACTAACTAACTAACTAACTAATGTATTACACAGAAAAGCACAGAGCACAGCAATGACACTGCAAAACTGCAGAAAATGGCTTCCGGGGAGGTTCTTATATAGTAAGGGATAGGCAACTTTCCTATTGGTTGCTAGGGATGTTGCTAAGCTCAGACAAAGACATTGCAGCCTTCTCATTGGCCCAGAAGCAAGAAGCAGGGCGGGATCATGGGTTCCGATGAAAAAAAAATCTAGAATATTTGCGAATACAAATATATAGCGCTATATTCTAAATCTTCGTGAATTCTCGAAGTGGCGATATTCGCAATTAAAATTCGCAATTAAAATAATCGCACTTCACAATCCTCTTTAATTCACAAAGTGAAACAGCCAAGTTCACAAAAAAAGGTTAGAAATTGATGGAAACCCCATCAAAATGGTTTAGAAACAGAATTAAGAGGATAGCTGGATGCATCTTGGACTCCTATTATGTACGACATACAATAGACAACCACACAAAGGCTATATGCCAAAAGCCAGGTATGTCGAAGCCAACAATCTATTCATGAGGCAGATAACAGTCAGCATACCTTACAATGGCAGCCTTGTGCACTATGAGACATTCCAAACCAGCTCTCATCTGACTGAGAACCAGTAAGTTGCTTCACATCTGTTGGATGGCTTGGGTGGACCTGCGCACCTAGATCAATATCATTTTTCTGATTGTCCTAACATCATTTTCAATAACCTTTCTATACAGTTTTGTCATGTAAAAACTCATTTGCATAAACATGGGCATATGGGAAAGACATGCAAATGAGCAGAATCTGCCTTGTTTTTCAGCTGAAAAACACTTTCAGCTGAAAAACACTTTGCATGGAAAATTTGCGATCTACACTACTCATGAACAGCAACAGCTATTGGATTCATAGTCTTGTAAAAAGACTATGAAACCAATAGATAGCGCTGTTCATGAGCCATTACAAGCAGGGCAATAGTCTTCAGATACACCCTTAGCAAGCTTATATTACCGCAGATATAGTTCTAGAAGATGTGTGAATGATGGCAGCAATGATAGCAAAACTTTGAGGCTTATTGGTTCTCAGTCAGATAAGAGTTGGTTTGGAATGTCTCATAGTGCACAAGGCTGCCATTGTAAGGTATGCTGACTGCTATCTGTCTCATGGATGGATTGTTGGCTTCCACATACCTGGCTTTTGGCATATAGTCTTTGTGATGTTGTCTATTGTATATTGTACATAATAGGAGTCTAAGACGCATCCGCTATCCTCTTAATGCTGTTTCAAAACCATTTTGATGGGGTTTCCATCAATTTCTAACCTTTTTTTGTGAACCAGACACCCTCTCTTCTCTTCCGAGCAGGGGGTGCCTGGTTTGATGCTCGGGTCTCCCATTGACTTTCATTGTATTAAATTGTACTCGAGCACGCGCAGTATTCGGCCGAGCACTGCAATGTGCCGAGCATAGCGGTGCTCGAGCTAAACAGCAGTTTGGCCGAGCATGCTCGCTCACAACTAGATGCAATGCTTCTTTTTATTGCCACATGGAGGAACCAAGTAAGTGACGCGTTTCGACTCTGTAATTGAGTCTTTGTCAAACAAAACACTCATGCAAAGTACTCTTTAATTCAGTCACCAAGATGACATGTACAGGCAGTGCCATCTGGACTAGGAAAACTATGAATCCCTGACTTTAATTACCATAATACAGCCACTGCATAGAATTGTCAGCTGTCATGTGAGATTTATTTTCTGTAATTTGTGTAATAACAAGCAAGCTCCATTGCTACTTGTACCTGCTGGCTGCTGATAAGCTGACATCAGTGTTTGCTTGTTTGTTTGGCTGCCATATGGTGCATGGCTGCTTCCTCATGCTAGGTCTTGATGTTCCTTTTTGCTGCCATCTGCTGGTCCAGTTAAGTGTATAGAGTTTCCATTCAGTGATGCCACATTCACCTGGATTAGCTTGAGCAAAACATTTCCAAGCTCCCTATAACTTACTTTGGTGCATGTTTCTTGTGCCACATCCTATTGATCTGACAACTCCTTTGGTGTCCTTATGGATTTTGGACCGAAAAGTGTGGACTTTTAATGCTACAATATAGGCACTGTTTTCTAGCTTTGGATGCTTAAAGGCTATGAACACCTTCAGAGGCAATTTTTGTTTACGATTGCATTTTACTTACTTTTGGCTAAAATAGTTTTCTCAATTGGCCTTTATTAAAAATATTGAGCCATTTTGTCTCAAAGAGTTTTTCTAGCCACGTACATCCTACTTTCACTTTTTGCTGGTCTAATAACCCTTATCTCTAAACTACTAAGAAGTCATAAACACTTATTTGAGCCACATTCGTATTAGTAAGATAAGAACTGAGCTATAATGAGTGTTTATAATGTCAGAGAGCAGAGATAAGGAGCCCGTCAGCTCCCCAACTGATATAAAAGATAGAAAATCCACAGGCTGCTACTACAGCATCTCGACTCTGTACAGAAAAAAAGGATGCCATATTTTTAATTAATGAGTACAATGCAATAATTAAAAAAAAATGCCCCCAAAGGTGTACATAGCCTTTAAGATTAATAGAAGTACCTGTTTTGTATGGCTTTATTTCTTTTGTATATGCGCATTGAATGCGCATTGAACTGGGTGTGTGTTTTTACATATGGACATAGTATCAGATTGGGAGGATCTCTAGACACATATACGCTGTGTCGTAATCTCTTTGGAATTGTAGAAACTGTGTAACTCTTCTGATTCTCCCCTCTTGATTCTTGCCTTTAACTTTGTCTTCTCTGGCCTGTCTGCCATATAGGAGACCTTCTCAAATTGCTGTGGTTTTGACAGCTTTTGCAGACAAAATTGATAGAAAAAGACTCTAATGGTAAGCGATGGCGCCAAAGTCACCTCCATAAGAGGTTGTCTATAGCCGGAATGCTTCTGTAAGCAAGTCTCACATGCAGCCATATGACCATGCTCCGAGTGTTGATCTCCCGCTTGATCTCCTGTACAATGTACACACTATTATTTGCATTCTCCTGTGTCCCTGATGTATGGGATATGATAGATCAAATGCCTTTTATCTACATCCTTCTCTGCTTTTTCCCCTCCCTCTCTGTAGACAGGGGTGTAGCTATAGGGGATGCAGAGGTAGCAGTCGCCACCGGGCCCAGGAGCCTGAGGAGGCCCAAAGACCCTTGTGCTGCATAGGAAGACACCAATATTATAGAAAGTGCATGTAGGTCAAGTTACACCTCTGGCTGGAGGCAGGGCCGTCTTTAATATTGATTGGACCGTGGGCAAAAATTTTCTTGGGCCCCCTGGATCCTGCCTTTCCACACCTTAGCAGGCAATCACGCCCTCCACCACAACACACACACACAAAAAATCCACACATCTGGTAGAGTACAGTGAATGTCTGTAAATACTTCCAGTTCTGAAGACTTCAGCGGCTCAGGATCAGTGCTCTGGGCAGCTGGGCTCAGGCTGGAAGTGGGCACCACTCTGCAGGAAGGAGACCAGGGCTCGGCTCACCCTAGTGTTACAGTGCACCCCAGCACCCCACAGTATGCAGTATAGCACCCTATAGTATACAGCAACCCACAGTATGCAGTATAGCACCCTATAGTATACAGCACCACACAGCATGCAGTATAGCATCCCACACTATACAGTACCCCACAGTATATAGTAGAGCAGTATAGCAGCCCACAGTATACAGCACCTCACAGTATACAACAGCTCACAGTATGCAGTATAGCACCCTATAGTATACAGCAACCCACAGTATGCAGTATAGCACCCTATAGTATACAGCACCACACAATATGCAGTATAGCACCCCACACTATACAGTACCCCACAGTATATAGTAGAGCAGTATAGCAGCCCACAGTATACAGCACCCCACAGTATACAACACCACACAGTATACAGTAGAGCAGTATAGCACCTCACCGTATACAGCACCCCAAACTATACACGATACAGCACCCTACACTATACAGTACAGCAGTATAGCACTCCACACTATACAGCACCCACAGTATACAGCCCCCCACACTATACAGGCCCCCCACACTATACAGGCCCCCCCACAGTATACAGGCCCCCCCACAGTATACAGGCTCCCACACAGTATACAGGCCCCCACACAGTATACAGCCCCCCAGACAGTATACAGCCCCCCACAGTATACAGGCCCCCCACAGTATATAGGCCCCCCACAGTATACAGCCCCCCCCACAGTATACAATCCCCCCACAGTATACAGCCCCCCACAGTATACAGGCCCCCCCCACAGTATACAGGCCCCCACAGTATACAGGCCCACACACAGTATACAGCCCCCACACAGTATACAGCCCCCCATACAGTATACAGCCCCCCCCCCACAGTATACAGGACCCCCACAGTATACAGGCCCCCACTATACAGTAGTTTACAGTATATTAGTATAACAGCCCCTGTCACCTTTTTCTGATGTAATCTTCACAAAAAAAGCCAAACTTCTCCTGCAACACTCCTGATAGGACCTGTGATGACCTCATAGCCATGTGACCAGTAATATTGCTAGGTTACTGGTCACATGGTGATGATGTCATCTAAGGTCCTAGATCACACTCACAGCTCTCACAGACACAGTTCGCTGGCTGGACTCAGTGCCGGCAGGCATGGCATGGCAGTACCTCCTGTGTAGCTGACAGCCTGACACCCGGGGCAGTCAGTGGCTAGCAGGGCTCAAGAGGCAGCTGCCTTGGGCCCCCCAGGAGCAACTGGGCCCGGGGCAGCTGCCCCTTTTGCCCCTTGGTAAAGACGGCCCTGGCTGGAGGGAAGGGGTTATGTCAAGAATTTGGCATGAGGGGAGGGTGCCATTTCAATTTTTTACTCAGGCTGCACAAAGACTATGTGCTTACCTGCCCCTGGCCACAAAGCACTGAGGGAAGGGGGCCCAAGCTGAACTCTTGCACCAGGGCCCATGAGCCTTTAGCTATGCCCCTGTCTGTAGGGATCACGTTTCTCATGCTGGGCAGCAGAATAGTTTCTCAGTAGCACAGCTGTACTGTTTGTGAAGATAGTGAGCAATTACAAATTTGGGAGGCATGCACACAAACTGTATATAGAGACAGTAGGCCAGATTTGCCATTAGGATACGCCACATTTGTGGTGAGAAAAAGTCGCAAACTGCATGTTTGCGACTTTTTCGACAGCACTTGGGCAAAATATTTTGCGTAAGCAGCATTTCTACACTGGCATCAACACTTTCCTGAAAAGGGGTATGGTGAGGGCAGGACAGGGATAGCAGTTTTGCCACATTTATCATCTTCTACATCAGTTTTCTGGCATAGAAGAACACTAAAATCTACACCTACATGATGCTGTGCCTATTTTATTACAAGGCGTATGCCCATGGGCATCCGCAGAATTTTTTCCAGGGGGGGGGGGGGGCATAATTTTATTGACATTGAAACTGGCACTTGTATGAAACCTAACTGCAGATACAAGAGGGTGGAACGGAACCCCGTTTGTGTACAGGGACTAAACTTTAAAATAGGAAGCCACCACAAAAGGAAAGACCAATTCTTCTTATTTCACTTGAATGTCTATTAATTTGATATTATTTTTGCACCCCTTTGTTATAGTCTCAGCATTCAGCAATATGTTAATTTTCATTTTGTCGCCAACAAATGAAATGTTGTGTTCTGTACCTGAACGCTTCCAGGCTTTTGTCATATGTAACTTACAAGCAGATGGTCTGCAGAATACCAGGCCTACCACCACTATTACCCCTTCATATACCGCCTGCCTGCCTTGTTACCCTGACCAGGCGGGCAGGCGGTATATGATTGAAGGGGCAATACTGCCTGGTATATGGACAGCAGAGATGGCATCCTCTGGGCAGTACTGTCTATGGTCATCCTTCACCAGCACCCTGACTGCCACCTGCTTGGCCTGGCTCTCATGGCACTTCACTGCCTGCTGCTTGGCTATCAGTGACTCACCCCACACCTAACACTCGGGGTCAGGGAGTGACTCAGTAGTCACACTGTGACACTGACTGACTGTCACTCACTGATAGCCAAGCAGGTGGCAGTCAGGGTGCTTGTGAAGGATGACCATAGACAGTACTGCCCAGAGGATGCCATATCTGCTGTCCATATAATACCAGGCAGTATTGCCCCTTCATATACCACCTGGTCACCCCACACCTAACACTCAGGGTGTACTGTCACACTGACTGGTCTGTGACACTGACTGTCAGTCACTCACTGTGTTAGTGGAGCTCTCGCTCATTCATTCAGGCTGCCTGTGGTTGTGGAGTCCTGAAGCGGCCGGCACACTGCGGGCGGCTCTTCTTCTTGCTCCGGCTCCGCAATGTCTTTCCCTCCCGGAAGATGGGGGGAGCTTCGTACTGCCGTGCGCGTCCGGCCCTGGTGATGCGCGTGCATGCTCCTGATAGATACCGCTCCTCACTCTGCGGCGCTGCGCAGTGCAGCAGCTGCAGAGCAGAGGCAGAACTCAGTTCACAGATTTCCAGGGCCCGGGGGGGGGGGGGGGGGGGCACTTGCCCCCCCTGCGGACGCCCATGCGTATGCCTTGTCATAAATTAGGTGCAGCATTTAGCAGCACCCCTGGGTATCATAGTCTGGTGTAATGTGTTGACACTGCACTCTGTTTAGACAGTATGGTGCCAGTGAATATATATTAAATCTATCCCAATATCTGTGAGAGGAATTCTCCCCACAGAAAGCCCTGGTAGCATCAAAACAAAGGTGCAGCACAGAGCACTGAAAATAAAATAAAAAACAACTACTTCTGATCTGTGTTGAATTCATTTGATGATCACAAATATAGGTATTTTTCTATATTTTACATTACATTTACATTTTATATTAACTTGGAAAACCCCTTTCAAATATCTGTTATTAGGATCAGCCTGTGTGATTAGCAAGCACATTCTCTTGACTGAATAGTTTTAATTACATTAAATTTTCATGTATTGTTTTAACGATTTCAGTATTGATATTCAGCATAATAACAACTTTCCTTGGCCTATAATTACAGGATATCAAATGTGTAATTACATAATTGAGGCAGGCGGTGCTCACACAATTAACATTCTATTCCCAGTCTTTCAATGGTAGAATTTCTCTTTGAGGTAAAGTTTCTTCTTTCATGCTGAGAAAAGTGCAGGATAAAAATACATTGGGCTTTCGAGTGATCTGTGCCACTTTATTTAAAGGTCTCCAGTAGAGATGAGCGAATCGAAGTTGACAAAGTGGAATTTGATCCGAATTTCAGGAAAAATTCGATTCACACCGAATCTGAATTTCCCCACGCTTCGTGGTAACAAATCTCATTTTTTCCTAAAAAAGCTGCTGCACGTGTGAGGACATGGAGCAAGGAACTCTGGGAAGGTGGGATCACCCATAATGCCATGCATGTAGCTAATCAGCAGCCAGCCAGCCCCGTGATGTCACAGCCCTATAAATAGCCTCAGCCATCTTGGATTCTGCCATTTTCCAGTGTACTTAGTGCAGGGAGAGACGTCAGCAGGGGCTAGGGACAGTGCTAGGAAAGACTTCATTGTGCTAAAAAAACAATTTACAAGTGCAGGGAAAGATTATTTAAGGTGTAGGGAAAGGATAGGGAGGAATCATTCCACAACATTTATGTTGGACAGGGTTCAGTAGGGGAGTGTACAGCCTGGGTAAAAGGAACAATCCTATTACACCTTGCTGCACTGACTGGGGACCTAATTGCCATTATATAGCTCTGTAATTCCAGCAAACCGTTGTTGTCATTGGGGTGCAAGTGCTGTTTGATACAGCCATTAACAGGGTTTATTACAAGGAAATATTGTGTGATGAAGTGCGAAACTTACAGGCCTTTTTCTCATGTATTAATGGCAAAATAAAATTATATTTGCTATTCAGCGGTGCAGTTATATGTTCTAAAGCCCTTTTTAGTGTGTATTAGTGGGGGGGGGAAAGGGCTTATTAGCCGTTGTGTGGTGAAGTGAGAAAATTACAGACTTTTTTGGGGGTGTTTTAATTTCCTTTTTATTTATTTATTTGATCTAACAGTATGTCAGACAGAGAAGTGCCAGGCCCTGCACAGGGGAGGGGCAGAGGCCTAAATGTTTCTGGCGCAGGCACAGGTTGCAGCAGAGTAAGGGGGCATGGCAGCAGAAGTCTCAGCGAGAGGCCTGAGATCCTGGTGTCATCTAGTGGTCGTGTCTTGACCAGCAACCCAGCGGTTCTTGAATGGTTGACTCGGTCATCTCTGTTTTGGATCCACTCCGTTTTTTTGGGGCATTAGCAATACTGATGGATTACTGATCAAATGCTGACGAAGTGAAGGCAGATGCTTACCAGACAGGATCCATTTTTTGAGGGTTATTGTTCTGACGGATCAGAGGAAGGGCAAAATAATCACAACGTCAACACAAACTTACTGCTGACACCCTCTCCACTCTGTCTGGGGGGGCTCTACTTGTATAAGCGTTTAATAGAACAGGTTCTGTAGACATCTATGTGGAATCAGTTGACGACGGTGTAAAAGGAGTGCGCTTCTTCTTGGCGCTAACATCGACCTGTCAGGCTGGGTTCACACTTGAGTTATTTGGTCAGTTTTGGCCCCATGACTGCCCAAATAAGTGAAGTGTGCAGTGATTCTAAGAGCGACGCCTGTCATCTGCATGTTATACTGACTCACAGTATTATTTCACTACCACAGCAGACTCCCTATGTGTGTTACTGCAAGGCACAATGTTCTACATTACTATAAAGTCTCTCTGCAGCCAGGAAATAGCCGTTTTTTAACGCGATTCGCCGCGAATAAATTCGGATCGAGCCAAATTTTTGAAAAATGCGCCCATCTCTAGTCTCCGGCATTAGTATCCCTGTATCGTGAGGAGCCCCTTCATTTACTACTATGAGAAAGAAATGAGGAAAAGTCACTTCATGCTGGGCAAAGCAGTGCCAAGAGTCATATGACCCCAGTGCTTAATGTGTTGTCTTAGCTTTCGTAAGTATGAAGTCCCACTAATTTACCAGTTTACTTATATGAAAGTAAATATTCTATCCAGGGGCAGACTGAGAACCCTCAGGGCCCCCGGGCAAAATAGATCAAGGGCCCCCTTCCAGGCCCCACCCATGTTCCGCCTCCAGCCATGCCCATATCCCGCCTCCACCCCGTGGTCGCACCGAGATCGTTACGCACCTGATCCCATCACTACAGAAATACAGCGCCCAATACCTCTTACATCCAGTGACGTCTCCTTTGATGTAGATGTTCTCTGTTCTCGTCTTTTTCTTTCAGACCAGACCACCATTTTGTCACCATTTTCCGTCTCTGCAGTTTGACAACAACAAAAAATCTTAGTTTACTACTTTTCCATCATCCTCCCATCTTCTGGACAAATCATCCTACTACCCCAATACTATACTGCAGAAACAGATAATATTCCTGATAATACTAGTACCACACAGAGCCCCCCATATAAAATACCCCTTCTTTGTGGCCTCAGTAGAAGCCCCAATAGTGCCCCATAATAACGTGCCAGTAACAAATGCCCCCCATAGATATCCCCCAATCATGTGCCAGTAACAAGTACCTCTCCCCATGTGCCAGTAACAAGTGCCTCCCCCCATGTGCCAGTAACAAGTGCCTCTCCCCCCATGGGCCAGTAACAAGTGCCTCTCTTCCCCCCCATGTGTCAGTATCAAGTGCCCCCCCCATATGCCAGTATCAAGTCCCACCCCATGTGCCAGTATCAAGTGCCCCCCATGTGCCAGTATCAAGTGCCTCTCTCCTCCACCATATGCCAGTATCAAGTGCCCCCCATTTGCCAGTATCAAGTGCCCCCCCATGTGCCAGTATCAAGTTCCTCTCTCCTCCCCCCAATGTGCCAGTATGAAGTGCCCCCCCATGTGCCAGTATCTAGTACCTCTCTCCTCCCCCCCATATGCCAGTATCAAGTGCCCCCCCATGTGCCAGTATCAAGTGCCAATGTGAATTTCTAGTATTAGAAGAAAAAAACGAATTTGTAACACGTTAGCTGGTCCTATTTATTACAGTATTCCTATGTCCTTTTGTGTGTAAGTGACTTTTCTGATATTGTGTTGTACCATGCCTGAAGAAGAGACCAAGGCCGGCACCAGCACCCAGCATACCCTGGCAAGTGCGGGGGCCCACCGCTCTTGCGGGGGCCCACACCACAGCTGCCAGAAGCAATGATCGCTTCCATCAATACAGATGGAAGCGCATATTGCTGGAGCGCTAGGAGCTGCAGTCCTATCACTCACCGCTCAGCTCCTAGTGCTCCTCCCCTCCTTCAGGCCAGCGGGGCACAGAATAGTGAAGGAGGAAGACTTCTCCCTGCTCCACCATTCAGCCTGCAGGTATGGATCGCGCTGCCGGCCTGTGTGGGTGGAGCCTGCAGCTCATTAATCTGCATAGGCCCCGCCCACACAGTGCTGCAGAGTGATCTGTGCCTGCAGGGAGGAGAGGACTGTGAGCTTTAGGAGTGGGACTAGGTGAGTAGTTACTGTGTTTTTCTGTTTTTAATACAGAGGGGTCACAGAGGACTTTATTACTATGGAGGGGGCACAGAGGTCTGTATTACTATGGAGGTGGTACAGAGGACTTTATTACTATGGAGGGGGCACAGAGGTCTTTATTACTATGGAGGGGGCACACAGGTCTTTATTACTATGGAGGGGGCACAAAGTGCATTTCTACTATGGAGGGGGCACAAAGGGCATTACTACTCTGGAGGGGGCACAGAGGGCATTACTAATGTGAAGGGGGCACAATGGGCATTGATACTATCGAGGGGCACTGAGCCAGAGGTCATTACTACAATAAAGGGGGCACAGTGGGCATTATTACTGTGAAGGGGGCACAGTGGGCATTATTACTGTGAAGGGGGCACAATGAGGATTATTACTGTTAAGGGCATTACAATTGTGAAAGGGGTACAGAGAGGGCATAACTACTGTGAGAGGGCACAATGTGGGCATGACTATTATGAGGGGGAACACTTCTGTACAAAACTACTGTGAAGGTTGTACAATGAGGGCAATACTACTGTGAGGGGGTACAATTTTTTTTTAAGTATTTGGGGGGGAGGGGTCATAGAAAGGACCCACCCCGGGTGCCAAACACCGTAGGCACGCCACTGAAGCAGGGAACTATTTCCTCCCCGCTCCACCAGCGTTGAGCCACCAGCGCTCCACAGCAGCAGCAGTAGCACAATGTCCTCACACATCGTCCTGCTAATCTGTGTAGGAGGAGGAGCGGGGCAGGCTGGGAATCAGCCTCTTCTCCTCCTACACAGCAGCGCCATGTGTCACAGTATCCTGCTGCTGCTGATGGGGAGCGCAGATCATGGGAGGAGCCAGGTGATTGAGGCGAGGAGTATTTATAGTTTTTTTTTTTCACTTCCTGTGAAGGGGGCACACATCTTGGCATATCAACTGTAAGGGGGCACATATTTTGGGATATCTACTGTGAAGGGGCCACATATCTTGGCATACGTACTGTGAGGGGGCACATATTTTGGCATATGTACTGTGAGGGGCACATATCTTGGCATATCAACTGTGAGGGGACACATATTTTGGGATATCTACTGTGAAGGGGGCACATATCTTGGCATATCTACTGTGAGGGGGCACATATCTGTGAGTAGACCTGAGGGACTGAAACACTAGGTAGGCACATAAGGACTGATTCACATATATCCGCTCTGTAGCTCTGTGTAAGGTATCTAATCTATCATACATGCAGTTTCATTGCTGTAAGCGCCGGGCAAAATGCCCACTGAGACTTTATCGCCCAAGGGCCCACATGAACCTGGAGCCGGTCCTGGAAGAGACCTAAGTATTCTGTAAAGCTGCAATTCATTCAGTCAACTATGGAGGACTCTTTTTTTTACCTTTTACGGCATTCAAAGGGCAATTCAATACAGACGACACCGACTTGCACTTTCTATCTCACTCTTCTGTCTCTGCATTCTCATGTAAACTCTTCGAATTACAGTCCTGCATTGTGATGATCTGCACTTCTCCTATGTAAAACCAGGACAACACAGCAGCTAAACTGCATCCCTGAGCCAGGATAACCTTCTTTGGCTCTGGGTCAAACCAGAACAAAAACAACTGCCCTACAGCACAACACCACTTGGGGTGCTGTGTCCCAGACCTGAAGAGGCTCACTATACTCACACATAGAAAGTTTCATCCCATTTCAACAACTTCTCCTTGATGCGGTATTATTAAGTCAGTGAGTGTATAACATAAGGATGTGTGGTCACTGTTTTGTTTTTTTCTACAGGCATTCCTACGTAACCATAAATGACATATGGTGAATTGTACCAAGTGCCAAACTCATTGTTGAAACACAACAATATTGTCATTCTGACCACCATGGGTGCACCACCAATGAGGCCAGTTGAGGTGATCGCCTCAGGCAGCACCAGGTGGGGCAAGAGGGGGAAAGCGGAAGGGCCATGGGCAATGAGCGCTTTCATTGTGGCACATGGGTTAGGTTAAGAAATTGGCATTTGGGGGGGATCAAGGGGGCACCTTTTTAGTTTTCACCTCAGGCAGCAGAAAGGCTAGGTGCACCCCTGTGGCACAGGCACAGTTTCTTAATATGACACTACCATTATTTTAAAGTACACTGCTCAAAAAAATAAAGGGAACACAAAAATAACACATCCTAGATCTGAATTAATTAAATATTCTTCTGAAATACTTTGTTCTTTACATAGTTGAATGTGCTGACAACAAAATCACACAAAAAAAAATATAGAAATCAAATTTTTTAACCCATGGAGGTCTGGATTTGGAGTCACCCTCAAAATTAAAGTGGAAAAACACTACAGGCTGATCCAACTTTGATGTAATGTCCTTAAAACAAGTCAAAATGAGGCTCAGTAGTGTGTGTGGCCTCCACGTGCCTGTATGACCTCCCTACAATGCCTGTGCATGCTCCTGATGAGGTGCCGGACGGTCTCCTGAGGGATCTCCTCCCAGACCTGGACTAAAGCATCTGCCAACTCCTGGACAGTCTGTGGTGCAACGTGACGTTGGTGGATAGAGCGAGACGTGATGTCCCAGATGTGCTCAATTGGATTCAGGTCTGGGGAACGGGCGGGCCAGTCCATAGCATCAATGCCTTCGTCTTGCAGGAACTGCTGACACACTCCAGCCACATGAGGTCTAGCATTGTCTTGAATTAGGAGGAACCCAAGGCCAACAGCACCAGCATATGGTCTCACAAGGGGTCTGAGGATCTCATCTCGGTACCTAATGGCAGTCAGGCTACCTCTGGCGAGCACATGGAGGGCTGTGCGGCTCTCCAAAGAAATGCCACCCCACACCATTACTGACCTAATGCCAAACCGGTCATGCTGGAGGATGTTGCAGGCAGCAGAACGTTCTCCATGGCGTCTCCAGACTCTGTCACGTCTGTCACATGTGCTCAGTGTGAACCTGCTTTCATCTGTGTAGAGCACAGGGCGCCAGTGGCAAATTTGCCAATCTTGGTGTTTTCTGGCAAATGCCAAACGTCCTGCACGGTGTTGGGCTGTAAGCACAACCCCCACCTGTGGACGTCGGGCCCTCATATCACCCTCATGGAGTCTGTTTCTGACCGTTTGAGCAGACACATGCACATTTGTGGCCTGCTGGAGGTCATTTTGCAGGGCTCTGGCAGTGCTCCTCCTGTTCCTCCTTGCACAAAGGCGGAGGTAGCGGTCCTGCTGCTGGGTTGTTGCCCTCCTACGGCCTCCTCCACGTCTCCTGATGTACTGGCCTGTCTCCTGGTAGCGCCTCCATGCTCTGGACACTACGCTGACAGACACAGCAAACCTTCTTGCCACAGCTCGCATTCATGTGCCATCCTGGATAAGCTGCACTACCTGAGCCACTTGTGTGGGTTGTAGACTCCGTCTCATGCTACCACTAGAGTGAAAGCATCAGCAGCATTCAAAAGTGACCAAAACATCAGCCAGGAAGCATAGGAACTGAGAAGTGGTCAGGTCACCACCTGCAGAACCACTCCTTTATTGGGGGTGTCTTGCTAATTGCCTATAATTTCCACCTGTTGTCTATCCCATTTGCACAACCGCATGTGAAATTGATTGTCACTCAGTGTTGCTTCCTAAGTGGACAGTTTGATTTCACAGAAGTGTGATTGACTTGGAGTTACATTGTGTTGTTTAAGTGTTCCCTTTATTTTTTTGAGCAGTGTATTTTAGATGAGTTTGGGTTTCATGATAGAATAGCACCATGTAGTGACAAGAGAGGGGCAACCAAAGGGCCATGGGTTGAAGGGAATGGGTTAGGTTAAGAAACTGGCATTGGAGAAGGAGGGGCTGCATTTCAGTTTTTTGCCTCAGGCCGCAGAAAGTCTAGGTGCACCCCTGCTGACCACATGTTTATAGCGTCCAAAAATTTTTTTTTACTGACAAACAGGGTCGGACTGGGGTCCCTTGGGCCCATGAGAGAAAATAATACTCTGGGCCCCAACTTCATATTATCAATAAAGTCTAATAGGTTTTGACCCTAGTGGCAATTTATTGTCTCCAAAGATAGCTCCAATTTTGGTATCAGAGGACAGAAAGACAAGTGATTACCTCATGATTTTACCAAATTCATAATTACCACGTAAGGAACCATAGGGCCGTTCTAAAGGAAATCTGCCACCAGCGACCTCCCTATCAAACTGTTTGAATAGACACATAGCTGTGGTTTACCTGATTGTCAAGTTATGAATCCATTGTCAAGTTATAAATTTTTATTCTTAATATGCAAATTAGGCCTTTGGTGCCTAATGTTCTTGCTCTTGTTGCATCCAAGGCTCCACTTCTTAGCTGTTTTCACGCTGTCTGGCTCTGCCAATCAAAGCAGCCATGGAGCAGCTGTCCACAGAAAGGATTGGAGATTAGGTGCAACTAGGGGCGGATTGGCCATAGACCCTACAGGGAAATTTCCCAGTGGGCCGATACCCAAGGGGCCACTCAAGCTCTTTTTATGGCGGCAGGCCAGACACATAATGATCTGATGCTCAACAGTGGTGGTTTCCCTCCTGAACTCAACTGTATTACTGTCCTCATGACGGTGCTACAGTTGAATACTGTGGTTGGGGAGGCAGGATTCTGTGCTTCCCTGTGGTATTTGGTTCTGCTGGGGTGGTATTCTGTGCTGCACTGCGGTATTGCTGGCCTTGTGTACTTGTTGTCTCTGCCTACTGGTTTTGTCTCGTCTTCTGTCAATTTGGACCCACCTACAACATGGGGCCACTTTAAGTTCCTAATCCTCCCCTGGGTGCAACAAGAGCAAGGGTGATGCCCTCATTGCACCAAAAGCCTAATTTGCATATCAATAAAAAGCGTCCTATCAACAAAAGAAAAACAGTGTATTAATCAGCTGAACCACATCGATGTGTCTATGCAAACAGTTTGATAGGGAGGCCGCTGGTGAAAGATTTGCTTTTATTCATGGTTTTATTAATTAATTTTTTGGGTTGAATTTAATCAAAATCCAGCCTGTTAAATTGTGCAGAATTTACTTGCCTAGAAAAGCTTCATTATAATGCAGAGCTCTGCTCTACAGAACAACCCATAATTGTTGTGCAAAAATTCATGTGTATTCAGAAGTATGACCTTGAGATTTCCTTGCTGTAAATAATTTCTCTTCGGGAACAACTACTATTTTTCACTCAAGAAGATTTTGCCTGCATACCATTATACTTCCACTTATGCATAAGTAATGGCAGGGGGCTCGAGCTGGCTTAACCTGCAAATCAATGGGGAATTCTCAAATACTTGCAAAATTAAAAGTGTTTATATCCAGGCTGGACCGTGGGGTGAGAGAAGACAAGGCAGGAAAAGCAAGGAACAAATACCCCCATCAGGTAACGTCTCTGTCAAATATCATGGGCTTATCCAAATAACTAGTGTAATAAGCCGCTCTCTGTTCTCTTGCCATGCCCTAAAAGGGCAAACTGGTCTAACAAAAAGTTTTTAGATAAAAAAAAGTGGCTTACAAAAACTGTGTGGAGGAGTAGAGGGAATGAAGGGGGATAGCGGGCAGTGTGGAGGGAGAGGAGGAAGCTCTCAGACCTTCCTCCTGTCCCTGTATGGATTGTTATCTCCCTCCATATCAATCAGAGAACATTACTTGCTTTCTGATTGTCACAAGTCGGTCTTTTTTTTTATCATCTAGTGACCTCTCTGTAACTAATTAACAGTTTGACGCCTCAGATGCTGCGGTCAATGCTGATCATGGCACCTAAGTGGTTTTACATAAAAATAAAATTAAAAAAATAATTTTTGTCCCTTCGACAATGTTCAGTTATTAAACATAATAAATAAAAATATATGTTGCATCCATAATGACCTGTACTATAAAATAAATGCTTTATTTGTCGGTCATAGAAACCATGGTAAAAAATAACTAAAAGCCAATATAAGAACTGCACCTCCACCACTAAAAACAATTAAAAATTAAAAATGGTACCAATAAAAACCGCCATTAATCCCTGACAAAGTTATACTGATGGACAAATTAAAATGTTCTGGGCGTTGGAATGTGGCGAATGTGGAGTGTTTTTATTGTGCCAGTATTAGAGTAAAATGTCTATAAATTTAGAATCATCGCAATCATACTAACCAACAGATTAAATGCATCATGTTATTGGTACCAGAATTTGAAATTTGAAAAATACATTTAAAAAAACAATGTTGAAATTGCTGGGGTTTAAAAATAAAAAATAAAAAATTAAAATGAAAAAAATATATTTCATATATGTTCCAAAATGGTTCCTGTAAAAACTTAAACTCTTCCTGCACAATTCAAGGTCTCAAACAGCTACATTTAAAGGGGTTCAGCTCTGAACCCGGACATATCTCCATTTTCACCCACATTTCATGCTCTGATGTGCTCCTCTGACCTGAATCGCGCAGGAAAAAAGGCTTTTTCAGCAGATCCAGTGATGTACTGGGCTCTCCATGGAAATGCTAGGCAGAGGCTTCAGCGTAGCAGTGAGCCAGGTGACGTCACCGGCACTAATGGGCGCGCTTTGATGCTGCCCTAGCCTGTAAAACGGCTAGGGCAGCGCTAAAGCCCACTCATCAGAGCTGGTGACGTAAACGGGAACACTGCTAGAGGGAAGCCTCTGCCTAGCAGTGTAAAACATATAAACAAACAGCCCATGCTCTGCGCGATCCTGCGCAGGGCAAGGGAGAGCATCGGAGCATGAAGTGCTCTGATGCGCATATCAGTGGGCCTTCCTGGGTGAAGAATAGGATATGTCCTGGTTCAGCTCTGAACCCGGACAACCCCTTTAAAAAAAAACACTGGAACACACAGGAGGAAAATGTTATTGGTTCTTGAGGGGGTTGCCTGATATTTGGATATTGATGGCCTATCCTCAGAATATGTCATCAATATGAGATTGGTGGGGTTCTGACTCCTGGCACCCCTGCTGATCAGTTGTGCACTGTGATCTCTTCCCAGGCTAGTGACATCACGTTCATTGGTCACATGGCCTAGGCGCAACTCCATCCGTGAATAGGCAGAGCTGCAATACCAAGCACAGCCACCATCCAATGGGACAATGCTCTGCTTGATAATCTGTGAGGAGGACACAGCGTTCACCGACACTATATTTACTTGAGTCGAAAACTGAAATTGAATTTTTGTGAGGGTTTATCCAAATTAAATGTAAATGGGGATTAAAGAGCTTGTCTCACCCTACACAACCTCTTTAGGATATGACCATGTCACCTAAGTGGCTTTACAGAAAAATAAAATGATTTTTTTTCTGCAGCAGAATTGCGGTTGGAAAATCTGCAGCATTTTACAGTCGTAGTAAAGTGGACGCGATTTAAACAAATCACATTCACACGCTTTATTGAAAAAATTGTCCTGCAATCGCAATTTTAAGTACACATGGCATTCCAATTTGGCGTATGGCTGCACCTTGCAGATTTTTTACTGCAGATCTGCTGTGGTTTTCTACCTCTGCGTTGCAAATGGTGAAATTCACAGTGGAAATGTGCGACATAAATTGACATTCTGCAGATTTGAAATTCACGTTGCAGGTCAGTTTATGCTGCGGTTTCTTCCCATCTTGTTCATGTGGCTGGTATTGTAAAAGGATAAGGGTTTGCTGCAATGTACAGGGTGAAATGGGTGGCACATCCGCAGCTAACTGCAGCGGAATCACAGCAAAATCCACATCGGAAATTCGGCTTGGGAAAATCCCATACGATCTTACTGTTTTTGCTGGGCCTCTTGGTATTAATGTGGACACAGAACCACCATCCTTCCGATTTCTGGAGGTTCCTGCAGTCAGGTACCCAACAATAGGACATTTTTAGTGTCAGTGTATGTGTGTTGATGCAATCCCCTTTTAATCCTTTTTAAAAACAAGTTAAGCAATTGATTTAGTTTTAATTCGTTACCTCTGTCAGCTTGCCATCAGAATATGGACGAACAAGTCAATTTGAACTAAAACAGTAAAGCAAAATAGTAGCAATTTTAGTTCTGTTGTATCCCAGACCTGGGGGGGGGGGGGGTACTAGATTTGTAAATAGTTTTGTATTATAATGTTATGTATTGTTTTTCTGTATTTGGCCGTTGTTACCAAAAGGAATGTGGATGGCAAAGGTGGCAAGGAACAAGGCTAATCTCCCAGTTCCTCCCCTCTTGGTAGAAGTAGGCTAGTCCTGCTTCTTGCCAGGAGGGGATGTTCCTGTTAAACTAGTGTGGAGAGGAAGCACAAGTCAGAGCTCCTGCTCCTAAAGAGGTTCTCCAGCAAAATGAACTTGATCAAGTACATAAGTGAATTCCTTGAGAAGAGATACAGCAGGGTGAACAGCTAAATCTAGCATTTGACAATAAATGCTGTGAGGTGAAGGACTACAGCTAAGACACCCATCACCCAGAACATTACTAGGCCAGTACTACCTTAGTGCATCCAACCTGCCTCCATATACTTACTGGTACCAGAAAAGATTGCACTCAAATTCTGCTGCTATTGAATGTATTTGAAGTTCTATCTTGCACTTAGCAAAGAAGCTTTATAACATTTAATTTTGGCCTCATTCTTCAATACTACATGTATCCAATCTCTAGGGAACAACGGCCTGAGGGAGTACACCATGACAAAACACTTCATCAGGGCCACTACCACTCCCATCCTCTGCACCGGCTCCTCTAGCCTTGCTGCACGTCCAACTGCTGCATGTACAGTAGATTTAAATTGTAAAATGCTGCTAGAACAAGACAGCGACAGAGTCCATGGCTTGTGGACGACTGCATTGTTTCCTTTTGGGAAAAAAAAAGTTTCTAACAAACTTGCAAAAATGTAAAAAAAAAAAATCCACACTATGATTTTTTTTTTTTTCCAACTGTCAGAGCCCATGGATATTGGATAGATGGATAGATAGATATGAGACAGACATGATAGATAGATAGATAGCTGAAGTCCACTATGTTCGGTCTTGTTACTTTTGAATCTTATGTTATGCAGTTTGCCTCAACAGGAGCACTTTATGCACCATGATGATGAAATTATACTTGTTATCTATATACATGCACTTTGAGCACTTTCTAGTTACAGTGGTGGAGACCACACTACATACCACTGTAGTATAAAGAGACATCCATTTTTAATTATTTATTCACTTTCTTATGTACTGCTTTGCACTTTATTATATATTGATGAATTATTGCATTAATTAAGTCTATGCACTTCTTGTATGTGTAAATACCTCCAATTTATACTTATAACACAGCTTGAACCAATCTTTTGAGCATTTTTGTACCCATCACTGTTTTTTTATTGGTGCTGTTGATTTTTTTATGTTTGGTTTAGATACATAGATAAATAGATGATGTTACTGCATTACTACCCCTCATTGTCCTTGGTAACATGTTATGTTCTTATATCTTAACTAGCTGATGACCTGGCGTTGCTCGGGTATTTATTTATTGCAATTTTATATTAAATAACAGTGACTTTCACAATGACCGCCTCTTTAACTGTGACCACCCTTTTAACAGAGACTTTCACAGTGGCCTCCTTTTTAACTGTGACCGCCCCTTTAACAGTGACTTTTACAGTGGCTGCCCCTTTAACGGTGACTGCTCAATTAACAGTGACTTTCACTGTGTCTGCCCTTTTAAAAGTTACATTCACAGTGGCCGCCCCTTTAATGGTGATTGACCCTTTAACAGTGACTTTCACAATCGCCGCCCCTTTAAAGGTGACTGCTAATTTAACAGTGACTTTCACAGTGGCTGCCCTTTTAACTGTGACTTTCACAGTGGCCGTCCCTTTAACGGTGACCACCCCTTTAACAGTGACTTTCCCAGTGGCCGCCCCTTTAACGGTGACCACTTCTTTAACTGT